>NC_069505.1:557983544-558283544 GCF_027579735.1 Bombina bombina
ACATTCTAATCAATTTGAATATCAAGTGAGCCACTTTGAAAAGAAAAAAAACAACATATGTGTATGATATTTACTGGTTATCTACATTTTTATTTTTTATTCTTAATAACTAAATGTACATTTACATCTGCATATAGGATTTTTCACATAGCTTCACGGAAAGAACAACCAATAGAAAACCACTGCATCATCCAAAAACTAAATATTATTTTATCTTATATAGGACCAAGTAATTTACATAATTTTTGGACTTAGAAGAGAAATTTCTAGATTGGTTACAGATACACATTTGTTCATTTGTTTATTAAAAAAAGTGAAAAATAAGTCTGTAAGCTATAAATAAAACATAACTTTTATCGCCCAATAGCAATTAAAATAAGTGTTCAAAATATAAATATAAAACTGAGTTTCAGTAAGCATCTGTTGCTAATGTTATATACATAGAAACATAAAAAGAGAGAGAACAGCACTCCTGAGATAGAACAAAAGCTACAACAACTTCCAGATGATCGTTTCGGCCCTCTGTGGGCCTCATCAGTGAGGTGCAGTTGTATCTGTCTAAGGGCATGTGTGCAAGGAGTCCACGTCTGGTTTCCCCTTTACTCTTAGGGAGACCCATGAGTAATTTGCATAAATATCAGAAGAGAGAGAGCCGCATTCCTGAGATAGAACAAAAGCTAGAATAACTTCCGTGCCTGTTCATTTTCATTGCAACTCAGGGTGCACGTTCTTGAGTGCGTCTCTCTATTTTCTTGTTTTTTATACATAGAAACATGAAATTTGACAGCAAATACCAACTATAAGCCCAACAAGTCTGCACAAATTTCCTATATAGGATTACCTTAATTAGTTTGTAGGATAGCCTTATGTTTATCCAGGGTATTCTTGAAGTCCTTCCCCGGAAGTGTTGTCTTTATCACTTTTAATGGAAGTTTTATCTATGAAATATCCATCATTTCTGTAAAGAAGATTTATTAAATAACCTAAACCTACTACGCTTCAACATGAGATCATGACCCCTTGTTCTGGTGTTGCTATAATCTGATAAGATAAAGCATGGTTTAAAGGGAAAATCTAGTCAGAATTAAACTTTCATGATTAAGATAGGGCATGCAATTTAAAACAACTTTGCAATTTACTGTTATCATCAATTTTGCTTTGTTCTCTTGGTATTCTTAGTTGAAAGCTAACTTAGGAGGCTCATATGCTAATTTCTAAGCCCTTGAAGGCCGCCTCTTATCTGAAAGCATTTGACAGTATTTCACAGCTAGAGGGCGTTAGTTCATGTGGGCCATATAGATAGCATTGTGCTCATGCCCTTGGAATTATTTAAGAGTAATGCACGATTTGCCTGAAATGCAGTCTGTCAAAAGATCTGAGATAAGAAGACCATCTTCAGAAGCTTAGATACAAGGTAATTACAGAGGTATAAAGTGTATTAATATAACCGTGTTGGTTATGTAAAACTAGGGAATGGATAATAAAGGAAATATATCTATCTTTTAAAACAATAATAATTCTGGAGTAGACTGTCCCTTTAAGGACTGTTTCATAGCAGATCACCTTTTAGGAGAAGATATAGTCAGCATCAGTTTTAAACCCCAGTACTGGCGTTGTATCATCTTTCTCAAAATCTATCTGTGCACAAATCAGCTCCCCTCCAGTAAAATGACACATTAAATATTGTCTAAAACAATACTTGTCCAGGTTTAAAAGCGACAATATAGCTATAGAAAAATGGTGCACACTCTGCCTATACTGGCAACATAAAAGATGCATTGAGAGGTTTTAGTAGTGGTGTAGATGGAAACGGATAACAATAGTTCCTATAAACGACACGCTTAAAGGGATAGGGGCCTATCTAGCAAGCTCCCAAAGGAGCTTGACGGCCCGTGTTTCTGGCGAGTCTTCAGACTCGCCAGAAACAGCAGTTATGAAGCAGCGGTCACAAAGACCTCTGCTCCATAACACTGGCCGCTTGCTCTGAGCAGGCGGACAGGAATCGCAACAATTCAACCCGATCGAGTACGATCAGGTTGATTGACACCCCCTGCTGGCGGCCCATTGGCCGCGAGTCTGCAGGGGCGACGTTGCACCAGCAGCTCTTGTGAGCTGCTGGTGCAATGTTAAATGCGGAGAGCAAATTCAGCGATGTCTTGCGGACCTGATCTGCACTGTCGGATCAGTTCCGCAAGACATTTCTTAAATATGCCTCAGAGTCAAAATTCACCTTCCATGACTCAGATAGAGCAGCAATTGTAAGCAACTTTCTAATTTACTTCTATTATCAAATTTGCTTTGTTTGAGATTCTGTCTTTTAGAGATACCTAGGTAGACATCTGGAGCACTACATGGTAGGAAATAGTGCTGCCCTCTAGTGCTCCTGCAAATGGATAATATTCTTGCAAAACTGCTGCCATATAGTACTCCAGAATTGGACCGGCTCCTAAGCATTACATCCCTGTTTTTTAACAAAGGATACCAAGAGGAAGAAGAAAAAATGATAAAAATAAATTAGAAAGTTGTTTAAATTGCACTCTCTATCATTAAAGAAAAAAAATGTGGGTTTTATATCCCTTTAATCCAATTTTCTTCCATTATCAGATTTCGCACAGTCTTTTTATATTTACAGTTTTTGAGGCACCAGCACTTAATGAGAATGTGCACAAGCTCACAAGGTCTACGTATACTAGTCTGTTATTGGGTGATGTCTGTCACATGATGCAGGGGGCTGGCAAATAGGAGAAAAAAATGTACTGCCTATTTAAAATTGAAAGTAAGTGTCTTTTTATTTTGCACTTGTTAATTATGCTCTTCTATTCTATTTAGTGGGCCTTAAGTACACAAAAACAAAATGTATGCTTACCTGATAAATGTCTTTCTTTCTGGATATGGAGAGTCCATAACGTCATTCAATTACTAGTGGGAATATCACTCCTGGCCAGCAGGAGGAGGCAAAGAGCACCACAGCAAAGCTGTTAAGTGTCACTCCCCTACCCATAATCCTCAGTCATTTGACCAAAGGGAAATGGAAAAGGAATAACACAAAGGTGTAGAGGTGCCTGAGGTTTAGTAAAAAAATAACTGTCTTAATAAAGCAAACATTTTGTTTTCTTTCCTAAGATATGGAGAGTCCACAACGTCATTCAATTACTAGTGGGAACCAATACCCAAGCTAGAGGACACAGAATGAACAGGGAGGGAGAACAAGACAGACATTACTAAACAGAAGGCACCACCGCTTGAAGAACCTTCTCCCAAAAGAGGCCTCAGCCGAAGCAAAAGTATCAAATTTGGAAAATTTGGAAAAAGTATGCAGAGAAGACCAAGTTGTAGCCTTGCTAATCATTTTTGAAAGCCCAAGAAGAGGAGACAGCCCTAGTGGAATGAGCTGTAATTCTCTCAGGAGGCTGCTGTCCAGCAGTCTCATAAGCAAAATGAATCATACTTCTCAACCAGAGGGAAAGAGAAGTAGAAGTAGCCTTCTAACCCTTACACTTTCCTGAGAAACAAACAAACAGGGCAGAAGACTGGCAAAAATCCTTAATCGCCTGTAGGTAGAATTTTAGAGCATGCACAACATCCAATTTGTACAACAGACGTTCTTTATGATAAGAGGGATTGGGACAGAGAGAAGGAACATTAATTTCCTGATAAATATTTCTATCCGAAACCAATTTAGGAAGAAACCCCAATTTAGTACGAAGAACCGCCTTATCCGCATGAAAGATAAGGTAAGGCAAATAATACTGCAAAGTTCCAAAACTCTCCGAGCAGAAGAGATAGCAATAAGAAACAAAACCTTCCAAGATAACAACGTAATATCTATGGAATGCATTGTCTTAAACGGAGCCTGCTGCAAAGCTTTAAGAATAAGATTAAGGCTCCCAGGAGGAGCAACAGGTTTAAACACAGGCCTGATTCTGACCAGGGCCTGACAAAAAGATTGAACGCCTTGCACATCCGCCAGACGCTTGTGAAACAAAATAGATAATGCAGAAATCTGACCTTTCAGAGAACTGACAGACAACCCTTTCTCCAAACCTTCCTGGAGAAAAGACAAAATTCTAGGAATCCTGACCCTACTCTAAGAGAAAGCCCTTTGATTCACACCAATAAAGGTATTTACGCCATACCTTATGGTAAATTTTGAGTAACAGGCTTGTGAGCCTGGATCATGGTCTCAATGACCGACTCAGAAAATACACACTTAGACAGTACTAAGCATTCAATCTGCAAGCAGTCAGCTTCAGAGAAACGAGATTTGGATAGAGGAATGGACCCTGAGTTAGAAGGTCCTTCCTCAGAGGCAACCTCCAAGGTGGCAGAGATGACATCTTCACTAGGTCTGCATACCAGATCCTGCGAAGCCATGCAGGAGCTATTAGAATTACCGACACTCTCTCCTGTTTGATACGAGCAATGACTCATGAAAGGAGTGCAAATGAAGGAAACAGGTATGCTAGACCGAAATCCCAAGGAACCGCCAGAGCATCTATTAGGATGGCCTGCGGATCTCTTGACCTTGAACCGTACTTTGGAAGTTTGGCATTCTGCCGAGATGCCATCAGATCCAATCTCGTTACCCCCCATTTGAGGGTTAACCTGGAGAACACCTCCGGATGGCGAGCCCACTCCCCTGGATGAAATGTCTGTCTGCTCAGGAAATCCGCTTCCCAGTTGTCCACTCCTGGAATGTGGATGGCAGACAGACAACAATTGTGAGCTTCCGCCCACTGAATAATCCGTGCCACCTCCTTCATGGCTAAGGAACTCCGAGTTCCTCCCTGGTGGTTTATGTAAGCCACTGAGGTGATATTGTCCGACTGGAACCTGATAAACCGGGCTAAGGACAACTGAGACCAAGCCATCAGAGCATTGAAAATTGCTCTCAACTCCAAGATGTTTATGGGGAGAGCAGACTCCTCCCGAGTCCATAGTCCCTGCACCTTTAACAAGTCCCAGACTGCTCCCCAGCCTAGCAGGCTGGCATCCGTGGTCACAATCACCCATGAAGGTCTCGGGAAGCATGTGCCCTGAGACAGATGCTCCTGAGAAAGCCATTATGGGATTGAGTCTCTTGTCGACTGGTCTAGATCTATCCTCTGAGACAGATCCGAATGGTCTCCGTTCCATTGCCTGAGCATGCATAACTGCAGAGCTCAGGCACACACGCTGCCAGCTTCAACAAAAAGTTGGGAAGTTTCCCAACTTTGTGTTGAAGCTGGCAGCGTGTGTGAAAAACAAAGATCAAAACATGATGATCCGCGAGCCGGCTTTTCTTTGGATCGATCTACAGAGTGTGGTGGTTTTATTTGAAAATATTTGGAACGTTTATACCCTTTGGACTCAGAGAACAGTCTTTTCCATCTGCCACTACAGACATCGTGGACAGTTCGTTCTTACTGAGGGAGAGGTATCACTCTGGGATACCAGTGTATATGTTTATCGCTTTGGGACCCCATTTGCTCTTTTGATGATGTTTTTACATACCTCATACGTTTGAGGTTTTAAAGTGTGAGTTTGAATTTGTGTGCTTTAATAAATTTCAACAAAGCTTTTTAACTACTACACTCAAAGGAGTCTGCGCTTTTCTGTTTATTCTCTTTTTGTCTAGCTACGTTCCAGCATACAGTGCTGAGTTTCAAGACAAGCAGCGACTCCAATAAGGGATACTCCTAGCTTCTGAGCAAACTTTATTCAAGCCATATCTTTTTTTTTTTACTTTAATTATAACCAGGGCGCTTGAGTTTTTTGTGTTCTTACTATCTGAATGTCTAATGTTCCTCTTGCATTTTCCCAGCATAGGAAAAGCAGATAATGCCGCAGATACCGCAGAAGATGAGAGAGAGAGAGAAAGAGAGAGAGAAAGAGAGAGAGAAAGAGAGAGAGAAAGAGAGAGAGAAAGAGAGAGAGAAAGAAAGAGAGAGAAAGAGAGAGAGAGAGAGAGAGAGAGAGACATAAATTAGTGCCACTGCCATAATAAAATCCTACATTAAGGATTTAAAGTCCCAGATAATAGTGCAGAGAAATTTTTTCTACGTGCAAGTCCCCAGTACCTAGAAGACAAAAGCACTTACCTGCAATCTAGCTGTCCAGCAGGGAGACAGCAAACAAGGTGTGAAAGGACACATACTCCTTACAGAGACCTGTAGAAAGAAAAGAGTAACTAACTCTGGCTTTCTATAACAAGGGCAGCAATATGTTAGGAAACAAAGCAAGGACTACATCATAACTTCCTAACTGCTTAAAAGCAACCACTACTCTACTGAAGAGATTAACGTGGACTCAGCTAGACCCAAATCCTTGCTTGTAATTTAGTGTTTGTTTTTTTTTGTAATTTAGTTTAGTTGATTTAATTGTAGATAATTGTAGATAGTTTAGTTAATTAATTTATTGATAGTGTAGTGTTAGGTTTAATTGTATCTTAGGTTAGGATTTATTTTACAGGTAATTTTGTAATTATTTTAACTAGGTAGCTATTAAATAGTAAATAACTATTTAATAGCTATTGTACCTAGTTAAAATAAATACAAAGTTGCCTGTAAAATAAATATAAATGCTAAAATAGCTACAATATAATTATTCGTTATATTGTAGCTATATTAGGGTTTATTTTACAGGTAAGTATTTAGCTTTAAATAGGATTAATTTATTTAATAAGAGTTAATTTATTTCGTTAGATTTAAATTATATTTAACTTAGGGGGGTGTTAGTGTTAGACTTTTATATAATACATTTATTATAGTAGCGGCGAGCTCCGGTCGGCAGATTAGGGGTTAATACTTGAAGTTAGGTGTCGCAGATGTTAGGGAGGGCAGATTAGGGGTTAATACTATTTATTATAGGGTTTTTGAGGCGGGAGTGAGGCGGTTTAGGGGTTAATACATTTATTATAGTGGCGACAAGGTCTGGTCGGCATATTAGGGGTTAATAAGTGTAGGTAGGTAGCGGCGACGTTGGGGGGGCAGATTAGGGGTTAATAAATATAATATAGGGATCGGCGGTGTTAGGGGCAGCAGATTAGGGGTACATAGGTATAATGTAGGTGGCGGCGGTGTACGGAGCGGCAGATTAGGGGTTAATAATAAAATGCAGGGGTCAGCGATAGCGGGGGCGGCAGATTAGGGGTTAATAAGTGTAAGGTTAGGGGTGTTTAGACTCGGGGTACATGTTAGGGTGTTAGGTGCAGACTTAGGAAGTGTTTCCCCATAGGAAACAATGGGGCTGCGTTAGGAGCTGAACGCTGCTTTTTTGCAGGTGTTAGGTTTTTTTTCAGTTCAAACTGCCCCATTGTTTCCTATGGGGATATCGTGCACGAGCACGTTTTTTAAGCTGGCCGCATCCGTAAGCAACGCTGGTATTTAGAGTTGCAGTGGCGGTAAATATGCCTGTACGCTCCCTTTTTGGAGCCTAACGCAGCCCTTCAGAGAACTCTAAATACCAGCGTTGTTTAAAAGGTGCGGGGGGAAAAAAACATGCGTAGCTAACGCACCCCTTCTAACGCAAAACTCTAAATCTAGGCGTATGCATTTAATATAACTAAAAGAATATTAATTAAATAAAAAAAAATCAAAATAGGAAAATACTATACAATGTTAAAATAACTCACAAGATTTGTCTAGATCATCATGTAACAAATCTGCATTTTTTAATTAAAATTTTAATAAACAATGATTTAAACAACAGTGTGTTTTTTTCCCTTAATCTCTATGTTAAAAAGAAAGGGTTATCCTCATATAAATAAGGGCCTTTCAGTATAGTTATGTAACTGATTTACACATGTGGGATCCCATGAGCCTATATAGAACTAAATGGCTATGTATTCACTACAGGTAATCGCTCTTACCACAGTGATCACATGGCTATTAGAACTTATATAGGGGCTTTATTTTAAAGAGGGCTTCTGGGCTTTAGAACTAGGGGTCTCTAGGCCTTTTTGATGGCCTGTTATAAAGGTATATGTGTTAAGTGCATTAAAACTGCTGTACTTTTATTTATTTTTTAAATGTGCTTAAACTTTAACCCCAAGACACAATATTTAAAAGAGCGGGCGATTGTCTAGGTTTCTAGGTCTTTTGGGAGCTGAGATCGACAACCACATCCAGATCCCCTAAGTCCTGTGGTCCTTACCAGAACTTGCAGGTTTCCATAGATTGGTATGGGGGGGGTTATAATTCCAGAATAGCCACTCACCCATCCTTGCTAACTACACTGTGTGGATGATGACCATGTGTCACCATTAGCACTTAAGGGCTTAAATAACAGACACGGTTGCAATACCACCGCAATCTGCAATCTTGGATTTTGCCTTCTGTGTTACACACTCCAAACTGCAAAGGTGCAAAGCACAAGATTGGTCAGAGCTTGAAGCTGGGCCCAATACAATGGGTTTGATTTATGAAGCCTTCTCCTCCCCTACGACTGCAGGTTCTCACGAGAGAACCTGCACTCAGTATTTATCATCAGATCGCTGCTTCCTACCCTCTTCTTTACCTCTTAGGTGGAGAATATCAATCTCCCCGGTCTCATCCGACTGGGGAGATTGACAGCTCCTGCCCGCGCGTGATTGGCTGTGTGCGGGCAGGGGGTGGTGTTGCACGCAAGAGCAAAATAGCGCACACGTGCAATGGTAAATTACGGCAGCCAATTGCTGCCCGCCAGAGGCGAGCTGTAGCAGACAGGGGCAAATATGTACGCCCCTGTCTACCCTCACTTGGAAACTCGAGCCCAATGTACTCACAGCATTCACTAAAAGCCAGCTCTGATGTGGTAATAATGAAGGTTATTATTATTAATAATAACAATAAACTTAAGTACATAGATCCTTGGCAGGCACCCGAACATTAGAGCGTGCCCAGCACACCCCATACGCACCAAGGGAACGGTTTATACAGATATTTCAATGATTTTTTACAATGACCATTGTCAGAAATTGTGTAAACAATAAAATGGACCTTGGATTAAATCATATAATACAAAACTTAAGAAATAATTTCCTTTAGTCTTTAGTTATTTAATCTTTATTGCAGCAATTTGCTGTAAATAATATGAATAAATATACAGGCAGTAACACTTGACTGAAAAAAAAGAATTGTTGAGTATTATAGGCCAGTATGTTCGTTATCAGTATTACATAATTTATAAAGAGGAACAACTGAGTCTGTTTTTGAACCACACTCTTATTTCACCACATAGCATTCAGATCCCTTTGATACTTCCTGTAAACAACTCATTACCTTTCTTCAGAAGTGGTTTTGTTTACCTAATCTTAATAAATATATTTCTTCAAATCACCAAGGGAAACACTATATTGATCTATTGATGTAACTTTGTTCTTCTCAATTATTATTTGCATTATTATTATGCCATTATATTCTATATCTCTTTTATTCAAGCAATATCAGTGTTTTACAAACAAAGAATTCTTTAATTTGAGAATTAAATCCTTTCTACATGAAGCAAATAATTTTACTCTTTTATTTACTGTTGATCTTTATAAAGACCTTTGTCTCTAACTACTTTCATGTACAGTATTTTAGAATACTCCAAAAATCCTAACTCCTAAATTAAAGGCACAGTAAAGTAAAAAATAAAAAGGTAAACTTTCATGATTCAGCTAGATCAGTGGTTTCCAAACCTTTTAAAGTCACTGCCCCCTTGGTTCGATAAACTCATCATCAGCGCGGCCCTAATGTAACCCATAAAAATAATATTCAAACCAGCAGTTTTGTGATTATCTAACGTTGCCACATAATGCAAGGAGGGAAGGGGGAATTAACTTTGACATTTGCCAGTAAAATATATATATTCACAATGCTAACAATAACAGCATTTTCTTATTTGGAAAACAGAGGATCAGATATCAAAAAGTCATCCATACTAAGGGCTCGATTTATCAAGCTGGGGCAGACAGGGGTATACATATTTGCACCTGTCCACCCCAGCTCCCCTCTGGCGGGCAGCAAACCGCTGCCGGAATTTAAGATTGCATGTGAGTGCTATTTTGCGCTTGCATGCAATCCCGCCCCCTGCACAAGCACAGCTAATCACGTGCGGGCAAGAGCTGTCAATCTCCCCGGTCAGATGATAAATCGAGCCCTATGCATGGACAACATCATTATCCTTGGAGAACAAGTGCTCCAAAAAAGGGTTGAATTAGATCCTTTTAGTCATTTTACCTGGAGTACTCCTCAATAATTCTCCTAGTTACAAATTTATCATTTCTTTTCTCCTTTAACCCCTTAATGACCACAATGTACCCTGTATGTCACTGGTCATTAAGGGTTTTTTCAGGACATAATAGCACAAGTCTAGCAAGAACACTCTATTAATGCCCTCCCTCCAGCAGGCTTTGTGGAATAGAGCAGTCTCAACGCTGGTAGCAAGACCGCTCTTTAAAACAATCAAGTCCCAAAAAAAGGCCAGTGACATACAGGGTACGTCGCTGGTCCTTAAGGGGATAGAGGACTGAAAGTTCTCCTGCAGATGTGTGCACTAAAGTTCTCCATAGCTACTGTAGAGAACAGCTTTAGAAATCTTTTCTCTACCAGTTGTAGAAGCAATGTTACAAAAAAAAGCTCTGCAAGGTGCAATACTAAAGATAGATTTCTACAGTTGGATTAGTATCTGTGCCTGTTTTATCATTGAAAATAAGCAACTATTCTTCATGTAAGTCGTATATGAACCAATAGAAATATTTACACAGCCCCACTAGTAGCTTTGTTAACGCTCCTCTTCAGCAAACCGTTATGGAAGAAAATAGATCTAAGTGTTTATTGTTTTTGTGCTACTATTTTAGCGCTTCATTTATATATTATTTTTGTGCTCCAATAGATATTATTTTTGTGCTCCGTTATATATTATTTCGGCACCCCAATACACATCATTTTTACGATCCCATATAAATTATTATTGCGCTCCAATATACATTATTATTGCGCTTTGTTATACATTACATCTCCTCAGCTCTCCAACAATTTTAAATTTGAGTGCACAGATGCGCTTCTCTAAAGGAGAGCTGAGGAGATCCCATAGAAGAGTTACACAGTGAATCCTCCTTGTGCTTGATAACTCTTGCCCATAGGGACGGAATGGACACATCAAGTTCAACAGTGAAATTGTGTTAATAAATTGCAATTTAATATAATTCTATTATCTTGCTCATGTGCAGGGCTGGACTGGACTGGGAATAAAAAGCAGCCCCCATTTTTCTCAAAGATGATTACTTAGGATACTCCCCCCTCCAATATTTTTTTTCAGAATTATATTATATTAGTTTGAATTAAAATAGTGAGAGATTGTTGTTAAATAGGCACCCTACAACCCAATTGCATCAATTAATCACCCCTTCAAATTGTGGCTTTCCAGCCCTAGCTGCTGCAGCCCACCGGGAAATCTCCTATAAAGTGTATTGTGTTTTGTTTATAAGTTAAAGCTAACCAAGGACGGATATGTAGCAGGGGTAGTCTTGATACGTTAGCAGGGTGCATTTCCATCTCTGTGAATTAGAAAATTCACATTTGTCAGAGCTAAATTACATGAAAAGGGGCAAAATAAATAATGAAAGTATATTAAAATGTCAATTTTTTTTCACGTTCCTTTTAACTGCTAGAGAGTGCTGCACAACATTGCGTAGAAACCGTTATCCTGCAGTCTCAGCCAAGGATTTTTTGAAAACAGTTAAATGGGTCATAGATCTTTTTAGTGTATTTCACAGCTCCCCCTTCTGTTACACTCCCAAGTTATATTCAGAACATAAGTCACCTGTTTTCTCGGAATCCAGGTGATTCTAGTGACATCAGCATCACATGACATCCTGTACACGCTAGTCATTGCTTGTGAGATGCCAGCCTTGTACTATCATTTATATACTAGTGACATCACCATCACATGACCTCCTGTACGCGCTAGTCATTGTTTGTGAGACGCCAGCCTTGTACTATCATTTATATACTAGTGACATCAGCATCACATGACCTCCTGTACGCGCTAGTCATTACTTGTGAGATGCCAGCCTTGTACTATCATTTATATACTAGTGACATCAGCATCACATGACCTCCTGTACGTGCTAGTCATTACTTGTGAGATGCCAGCCTTGTACTATCATTTATATACTAGTGACATCAGCATCACATGACCTCCTGTACGCGCTAGTCATTGTTTGTGAGACGTCAGCCTTGTACTATCATTTATATACTAGTGACATCAGCATCACATGACCTCCTGTACGCGCTAGTCATTACTTGTGAGATGCCAGCCTTGTACTATCATTTATATACTAGTGACATCAGCATCACATGACCTCCTGTACGCGCTAGTCATTGCTTGTGAGACGTCAGCCTTGTACTATCATTTATATACTAGTGACATCAGCATCACATGACCTCCTGTACGCGCTAGTCATTGCTTGTGAGACGCCAGCCTTGCACTATCATTTATATACTAGTGACATCAGCCTTGTACTATCATTTATATACTAGTGACATCAGCCTTGTACTATCATTTATATACTAGTGACATCAACTTCACATGACCTCCTGTACACACTAGTCATTGCTTGTGAGACGCCAGCCTTGTACTATCATTTATATACTAGTGACATCAGCATCACATGACCTCCTGTACGCGCAAGTCATTGCTTGTGAGACGCCAGCCTTGTACTATCATTTATATACTAGTGACATCAGCATCATATGACCTCCTGTACACACTAGTCATTGCTTGTGAGACGCCAGCCTTGTACTATCATTTATATACTAGTGACATCAGCATCACATGACCTCCTGTACGCGCAAGTCATTGCTTGTGAGACGCCAGCCTTGTACTATCATTTATATACTAGTGACATCTGCATCACATGACCTCCTGTACGCGCTAGTCATTGCTTGTGAGACGCCAGCCTTGTACTATCATTTATATACTAGTGACATCAGCATCACATGACCTCCTGTACGCGCTAGTCATTGCTTGTGAGACGCCAGCCTTGTACTATCATTTATATACTAGTGACATCAGCATCACATGACCTCCTGTACGCGCTAGTCATTGCTTGTGAGACGCCAGCCTTGTACTATCATTTATATACTAGTGACATCAGCATCATATGACCTCCTGTACGTGCTAGTCATTGCTTGTGAGACGCCAGCCTTGTACTATCATTTATATACTAGTGACATCAGCATCACATGACCTCCTGTACGCGCTAGTCATTGCTTGTGAGACGTCAGCCTTGTACTATCATTTATATACTAGTGACACCAGCATCACATGACCTGCTGTACGCGCTAGTCATTGCTTGTGAGACGCCAGCCTTGTACTATCATTTATATACTAGTGACATCAGCATCACATGACCTCCTGTACGCACTAGTCATTGCTTGTGAGACGCCAGCCTTGTACTATCATTTATATACTAGTGACACCAGCATCACATGACCTCCTGTACGCGCTAGTCATTGCTTGTGAGACGCCAGCCTTGTACTATCATTTATATACTAGTGACACCAGCATCACATGACCTCCCGTACGCGCTAGTCATTGCTTGTGAGATGCCAGCCTTGTACCAGTGACGTGCATTCATAGGAGGCAGGGGAGGCAGCGCCTCCCCTGGCCAATGTGGGTAATACACTCTTTTTTATTAATAATAATAAAATAAAATAAAAATGTTCCATTTTTTTTCAAAATTTTTTGTTTTGTTCCTTAAACTGACCCCCCCTACCCCCCCCACCCCCGCCTGTGTTGTGTTTACTGTACGGTCACAATCACAATGCATTCATATTGCGCAAGGAAGTAGAGGCCAGCTACCCTTCCATTGCGCAATATGAATGTATAGTATGGGCCGCTAGAGAGAGACTGCCACAGTGCCACCCAGTGGCTAAGCGCTCACTCTCTTTGCAGCCCATACTGCTCCCACCGGAGGCTTCTCTCCTGAAGCCTCAGGAGCACTGCCAGCCAGCCCTTTAACCAATCAGAAGGCTGGAGCACGAGCATCTGGTGCTCTGGGCGGGCTAACTTGCTGGGCGGGAAATATGCAAGCGGGAGGCGCAGGAGCAGACACAGAGAGCAAGGCTGCAGGCAAGCATCACACATGTGACTGAGAGTGTCATAACTGTCACTGTCTCAACTTCAACAAGACAAGTCTTCAGGTAAGTCAGAGTCTTCAGTCTGGTGGTGTGGCACAGTGCGTGCCGTGGTGGCGTGTGGGCAAGTTAGCTTCATAATATCAGGATTCAGGTAGGGTAACGGCTGGGCAGCAAGGCAATGCTTTATGAGTGACTGCGTGGCACATGATGATGAGATGATCTGTCAATCTCACTCACTGCGCTATTCTTCCCCATAAACATATGTCAGTATATTTATGAAAATCTTATTAGTGCTATCCAAATAATATATCAGTTTATGGCAGGGTTATAAATACAATACAAATAATAATTTTCCTTAAAAATAGAAACCCTAATCAACCATGCATCTACTAGACCATACAATTAATATAAATACCTGAACTCTTTTATTTAGTTAATATCCATGAACATTTTTGAAATATATTTGCAATATTAGAATATGACACAAAATTTATATGCGTTAAAACCAACTCTTAAAATATGCTATCCTTCTTACAAAACCCAGAAAAATATACCTTCACAATTCAGCCTTATTTATTTAACACAATGGGACTATAAACCTTTAACATCCAAGCAATACAATTCTAAACTGTGCTCTTTCAACAATAGGATAATATATATATTCTGCTATTTAACTGCAATTTATCCTAATACAAAATTTACAGTATCAAAACTTGCACAGATGAATTACTTAACAAATCAGACACAGATTTAAACAATACCTAGGCTTATGACTACCAATTTAAAATACAATATACTTCACCAATTTTGAACCAATTCGTAGCGGTCTTTAGGTCATCTCATTTGAAGGAGGTTTTTGCACAAATCAAGGTTAAGTTTTTGAGCTTCTTGCTGAAGTGAACTTTTTTTCCAGGTATATCGCAGCCAAAATCAGATCACTAGTTTTCAGCAAGTTACAGACAACTCTCCCTTGTGCATTTAACACTCCCATTATATAATCATTGATAACCTGTTTCATTCACGCCCCTTTTGCTTGTCCCTTGTCATTGGATCATTGGTTTAGTATACATTGTTGTTATGGAAACGCCCACGGAGCCTTGTCCCTTCTTCATTGGACAACCGGAATATCTCATTCCCAACAGCCAAAAGGCTTTCTGGCTATAGTTCTCTCATGGCAACACCAGGTGGCAGCATTATGAACAGACATATCAATACCATTTCTGAACCTTTTACACTTAAATCAGTATTTCTATGAAATGGTTATTCATTTTATCATAATTTACTGCAACAACTATTCACAATATTTGTTTTGGACAAGTTATATCTTAATGCATTTTCTGATCATTTTGATATGAAACATCAAATACATCTAACATTATATTAAAATAATTTATATTTCATTTAGCCTAACAGAAAATTTATATCTCATAGTCATATCACATCAAAGTAACTTCCATATCTTCATCTCACTATATTTTAAAAGATGTATTTAAAACTTTATGAACATTTATTGCACATTTATATGATATGACTTATTTCATTTCATGCAGGCATTCCATCTCTTTCTAAGTGCATAGATTGATGCTCATGACCAATGGTTGTCTGCAATAAAAATAGAAATAATTATTAGAAGTGATCCAAGCATTCATATGTCTATGGTCCATCTGAAATAAGATTAAGTATTATTAATCATTTACTTTTGAGGTCCACAAATATTTATTTATATTCTTAAAAACACAGAGGCTCAGTAAGATCTTTTATGTTTTCAAAACATATATATCATTTCTATGTATATCTGAATTTATTTCCTATATATTTTATTTGAAATTTAACTACAGTTGCTTTGAAATCATAATGTAAGCCATGTGTCTTCTCTATGTTATTCTAACCCCAGACACAATGTCTGTGTCACGTGTATTCTGGTGTTATCAGCCACACAGCCTGAGTCACTCAAAGAAATCTGTGCTAATTATCAGTCCCTTGAAGAATGTTTGCATCTCTCACATCTTTTCAGACGGATCGGCATTTCCCTTGGAGGAAACCCATATATGGGCCTGTATCCTGTTCTCTTTCAAAATTACTTCCCCCAACATTCCTCTAAGTGACTGTATTAAATTGGGGTAGACCAAATGTCTTAGAGTCATAAAACTCTGCATATAGTCAAATGAGCATGGTCACTGAGTTAGTTCCTTTTGGAAAATGTCTGTGTATTTTACACCGCAGGGGTCGTGCTTCAAAAGGCTATGCTGATTTCCAATCCTGATAAACGTGCATTTACCTAGCCAAAATCAGCTTGTAGGGGGTTTTGAGTTAAATCCTGACATCAGAATTTCTATTCTACAGCACATCTGATAAAATAGACGGCTTCATATATACACACATCCTTTTTATATTATTTCATTTACGTATATATATATTAGTATATATATATATATATATTATGGCATTGACCTTTACCCTGACACATATTTGGGGGAGGGATTACAGCACTTTAGGTACTAATTCTGTTTCACTTTAATAGATTTATAACACTCCCCTCCTTGTTGCTACTCACTACAAATTGTGACTCAGTCCGGTGCCACTACTCTCGCCAGTGCTTAACTGAATCTGCCTGTCAGAAACATATGTAATGTGAGCCTGCACTGTGTTGTGCTGCAGCTACGGTACCTATGTCACTCTGTGTCAGTGCAAGTTAACATTAGGCATGTTACTTCCTGACCATTTGTACTTAAGCACTGGCCATAGTAGTGGAGAAGTGTGAGTCTCTAATGTGGGATGTCACTGTGGAAGAGGATTTGCAAAGTGAGTCTTCATATTAAAAAAATAAAAATAAAGTACAGACATGCTGTCTATGTGTATTTACTTGGGCTTCAGAAATGTTATGTTGCAGTTGCCAATGACACCCCACCCCCTTCATGAAGCATATGTAATTTATAAATTTTATATGTTAAAATTGACTGGCAAAGGGAATGTATACATGTAGCTGAAAGAAAATCAGCAGGATGGCTAGTAGAACACACCCTCCCTGGAGCTTCCTGCAAACCCCACCCCCAAGCCCCGCACTAAACCTACTGCTGGAAAAACACATGGACTTGAAGGTAACTGCAGGTGCAGGGATGTCTTATTAAGTAGGGAACTTTAGGGGAAGGGGCTCTCTTTGAATACTTGGCTTATTTTAACTTTGCAGCCAGGTGCTTTTTGAGCATGAAGGGCTCCACCTCCTCCTTCCCTTCCATTCATTATTAGTGTGAGGGAATGTGAAGGAGATACATGATATTAGCAAGCACTGTGTAAGTATAAGGGCTTGGTTTTGAAGCTATGGTGAGTGACTTTTGATTAATTAGTATTGATGGATAAAATATGTTGTTTATGCAGTGAAAATGGTGTAGAGAACTGTTAAACTATACATGTATTATGTGAACTTAACTGAAGTAAATGTTTGAATCAGTGTAGTTTTTTAAGCAGAGTAATGTGTTTGACATTTTTTGAAATTGAGTATGGTTACATTGTTTTGTGGGTATGTTGAAGCAGCAATACAGATGTGTATTTGCCATCCTATGGAAGCACTTATATTTGCATACTATGTGCTTAACAGTGTGAGGCTGTGAGAAAGTTTGTGTGACAGAGAGTGAGACAGTGTGTGTGACAGGCTGAGGCTGTAAGACAGTGTGTGTGATAGAGAGAGAGAGACAGAATGTGTGTGAGACTTTCAGTGTGTGTGACATTGTGCAAGAGTGTGTGTGACAGGCTGAGGCTCTGAGACAGTGTGTGTGACAGAGAGAGTGAGACAAAGTGTGTGTGAGACTGTCAGTGTTTGTGACATTGTGCAAGAGTGTGTGTTACAGGCTGAGGCTCTGAGACAGTGTGTGTGACAGAGAGAGTGAGACAAAGTGTGTGTGAGACTGTCAGTGTTTGTGACATTGTGCAAGAGTGTGTGTGACAGGCTGAGGCTGAGGGACAGTGTGTGTGGCAGAAAGAGTGAGACAGAGTGTGTGTGACAGGCTGAGGCTGTGAAACAGTGTGTGTGACAGAGAGAGTGAGACAGTGTGTGTGTGTGACAGGCAGAGGCTGTGAAACAGTGTGTGTGGCAGAGAGAGTGAGACAAAGTGTGTGTGAGACTGTCAGTGTTTGTGACATTGTGCAAGAGTGTGTGTGACAGGCTGAGGCTGAGGGACAGTGTGTGTGGCAGAAAGAGTGAGACAGTGTGTGTGACAGGCTGAGGCTGTGAAACAGTGTATGTGACAGAGAGAGTGAGACAGTGTGTGTGTGTGACAGGCAGAGGCTCTGAGACAGTGTGTGTGACAGAGAGAGTGAGACAAAGTGTGTGTGAGACTGTCAGTGTTTGTGACATTGTGCAAGAGTGTGTGTGACAGGCTGAGGCTGAGGGACAGTGTGTGTGGCAGAAAGAGTGAGACAGAGTGTGTGTGACAGGCTGAGGCTGTGAAACAGTGTGTGTGACAGAGAGAGTGAGACAGTGTGTGTGTGTGTGACAGGCAGAGGCTGTGAAACAGTGTGTGTGGCAGAGAGAGTGAGACAGAGTGTGTGTGACAGGCTGAGGCTGTGAAACAGTGTGTGTGACAGAGAGAGTGAGACAGTGTGTGTGTGTGACAGGCAGAGGCTGTGAAACAGTGTGTGTGGCAGAGAGAGTGCGACAGAGTGTGTGTGACAGGCTGAGGCTGTGAGACAGTGTGTGACAGAGAGAATGAGACAGAATGTGTGAGAGACTTTCAGTGTGTGTGACATTGTGCAAGAGAGTGTGTGACAGGCTGAGGCTTTGAGACAGTGTGTGTGACAGAGAGAGTGAGACAAAGTGTGTGTGAGACTGTCAGTGTTTGTGACATTGTGCAAGAGTGTGTGTGACAGGCTGAGGCTGAGGGACAGTGTGTGTGGCAGAAAGAGTGAGACAGAGTGTGTGTGACAGGCTGAGGCTGTGAAACTGTGTGTGACAGAGAGAGTGAGACAGTGTGTGTGTGTGACAGGCAGAGGCTGTGAAACAGTGTGTGTGGCAGAGAGAGTAAGACAGAGTGTGTGTGACAGGCTGAGGCTGTGAAAGAGTGTGTGTGGTAGAGAGAGTGAGACAGAGTGTGTGACATTGTGCAAGAGTGTGTGTGACAGGCTGAGGCTGTGAGACAGTGTGTGTGACAGAGAGAGTGAGACAGTGTGTGTGACATTGTGCAAGAGTGTGTGTGACAGGCTGAGGCTGTGAGACAGTGTGCGTGACAGAGTGTGTGTGACAGGCTGTGAAACAGTGTGTGTGAAAGAGAGAGTGAGACAGTGTGTGTGTGACAGGCTGAGGCTGTGAAACAGTGTGTGTGACAGGCTGAGGCTGTGAAACAGTGTGTGTGACAGGCTGAGGCTGTGAAAAAGTGTGTGTGACAGAGAGAGTGAGACCGTGTGTGTGTGTGACAGGCTGAGGCTGTGAAACAGTGTGTGTGGCAGAGAGAGTGAGACAAAGTGTGTGTGAGAGGCTGAGGCTGTGAAACAGTGTGTGTGAAAGAGAGAGTGAGACAATGAGGCCTATTTAACAAATGGGATTGAGGGAGGTAGATGATAGGAGCTGCCTGGTTTGAGGTTGGGTTATAAAGGTGAGAAGGGGGCTTTGTGAGTGAGAGGGGAGCTGACAGGGTAAGGAGGGGTCTCTTTATGAGGGGATGACTAAGTGAGGAGAGGGCTGTGTGTGAGAGTGGATCTGTGAGGGTAAGGAGGGGGCTGTGTGTTAGGGAGAGGGGGATGAGAGCGTGCAGAGGGGGTTGTGTGTGGGAGAGGGTAGCTGACAAGTTAAGGAGTCGACTGTGCATGTGTGAAGGAGCTGAAAGGGTGAGGAGGGGCCTGTGCGTGAGGGAGAGGGGAGCTGAGAGGGTAAGGAGGGGGCTGTGTGAGGGAGAGGGGATGACTGGGTGAGGAGAGGGCTGTGTGTGTGTGAAGGAGCTGAGAGGGTGAGGAGGGGCTGTGTGTGAGGAAGAGGGGATGACTGGGTGAGGAGAGTGCTGTGTGTGAGGGAGAGGGGAATGAGAGGGTGAGGAGGGGGACTGTGTGTGTGAAAGAGCTGAGAGGGTGAGGAGGGGGGCTGTGTGTGAGGGATGTTGAGAGGGTATTGGGGGGCTGTGTGTGTGAGGGAGAGGGGAGTTGAGAGGATACAGAGGAGGTTAGGTGAGGGAGTCGGGGTTAAGAAAACACAATTTATGCTTACCTGATAAATTTATTTCTCTTGTGGTGTATCCAGTCCACGGATCATCCATTACTTGTGGGATATTCTCATTCCCAACAGGAAGTTGCAAGAGGACACCCACAGCAGAGCTGTAATATAGCTCCTCCCCTAATTGTCATAGCCAGTCATTCGACCGAAAACAAGCCGAGAAAGGAGGAAACATAGGGTGCAGTGGTTACTGTAGTTTAAATTTAAAAATTACCTGCCTTAAAATGACAGGGCGGGCCGTGGACTGGATACACCACAAGAGAAATAAATTTATCAGGTAAGCATAAATTGTGTTTTCTCTTGTAAGGTGTATCCAGTCCACGGATCATCCATTACTTGTGGGATACCAATACCAAAGCTAAAGTACACGGATGAAGGGAGGGACAAGGCAGGAACTTAAATGGAAGGAACCACTGTCCGTAAAACCTTTCTCCCAAATATAGCCTCCGAAGAAGCAAAAGTATCACATTTGTAAAATTTTGAAAAAATATGAAGCGAAGACCAAGTCGTCGCCTTGCAAATCTGATCAAAAGAAGCCTCATTTTTAAAGGCCCAAGTGGAAGCCACAGCTCTAGTGGAATGAGCTGTAATCCTTTCAGGAGGCTGCTGTCCAGCAGTCTCATAGGCTAAGCGGATTAAGCTTCTTAGTCAAAAAGAAAAAGAGGTTGCCGAAGCCTTTTGACCTCTCCTCTGTCCAGAGTAGACAACAAACAAAGCAGATGTTTGACGAAAATCTTTAGTAGCTTGTAAGTAAAACTTTAAAGCACGGACCACGTCCAGATTGTGTAACACAAGGATGGAACAACAATCTCTTGATTGATATTCTTGTTAGATACCACCTTAGGTAAGAACCCAGGTTTGGTACGCAGGACTACCTTATCCGTATGAAAAATCAGATAAGGAGAATCACATTGTAAGGCAGATAGCTCAGAGACTCTACGAGCCGAGGAAATAGCTACCAAAAAAAAAAAAAAAGGACTTTCCAAGATAAAAGCTTGATATCTATGGAATGAAGAGGTTCAAACGGAACTCCTTGAAGAACCTTAAGAACCAAGTTTAAGCTCCATGGTGGAGCAACAGGTTTAAACACAGGCTTGATTCTAACTAAAGCCTGACAAAATGCCTGAATGTCTGGAACATCTGCCAGATGCTTAACTAGCTGACAATCCTTTTTCCAAACCTTCTTGGAGAAAAGATAATATCCTAGCAATCCTGACCTTACTCCATGAGTAACCCTTGGATTCACACCAATAAAGATATCTACGCCATACCTTATGGTAAATTTTCCTGGTGACAGGCTTTCGTGCCTGTCTTAAGGTATCAATAACTGACTCGGAGAAGCCACGCTTTGATAAAATCAAGCGTTCAATCTCCAGGCAGTCAGCCTCAGAGAAATTAGATTTGGATGGTTGAAAGGACCCTGAAGTAGAAGGTCCTGTTTCAGAGGCAGAGACCATGGTGGAAAGGATGACATGTCCACTAGATCTGCATACCAGGTCCTGCGTGGCCACGCAGGTGCTATCAGAATCACTGATGCTCTCTCCTGCTTGATCTTGGCAATCAGTCGAGGGAGCAGAGGAAACGGTGGAAACACATAAGCCAGGTTGAAAGACCAGGGCGCTGCTAGAGCATCTATCAGTGTCGCCTTGGGATCCCTGGACCTGGATCCGTAACACGGAAGCTTGGCGTTCTGGCGAGACGCCATGAGATCCAGTTCTGGTTTGCCCCAACGATGAATCAGTTGTGCAAATACCTCCGGATGGAGTTCCCACTCTCCCGGATGAAAAGTCTGACGACTTAGAAAATCCGCCTCCCAGTGCTCTACACCTGGGATATGGATAGCTGATAGGTGGCAAGAGTGAATCTCTGCCCAGCGAATTATTTTTGAAACTTCTAACATCTCTAGGGAACTTCTCCCCTTGATGGTTGATGTAAGCTACAGTCGTGATGTTGTCCGACTGAAATCTGATGTACCTCAGAGTTGCTAACTGAGGCCAAGCCTGAAGAGCCTTGAATATCGCTCTTAGTTCCAGAATATTTAATGGAAGGAGAGACTCCTCCTGAGTCCACGATCCCTGAGCCTTCAGGGAGTTCCAGACTGCACCCCAACCTAGAAGGCTGGCATCTGTCGTAACAATTGTCCAATCTGGCCTGCGAAAGGTCATACCTTTGGACAGATGGACCCGAGATAGCCACCAGAGAAGAGAATCCCTGGTCTCTTGGTCCAGATTCAGTTGAGGGGACAAATCTGTGTAATCCCCGTTCCACTGACTGAGCATGCATAGTTGCAGCGGTCTGAGATGTAAGCGTGCAAACGGCACTATGTCCATTGCCGCTACCATTAAGCCGATTACTTCCATACACTGAACCGCCGAAGGGCGCGGAATGGAATAAAGAACCCGGCAGGAATTTAGAAGCTTTGATAACCTGGACTCCGTCAGGTGAATTTTCATTTCTACAGAATCTATCAGAGTCCCTAGAAAAGAAACTCTTGTGAGTGGGGATAGAGAACTCTTTTCCTCGTTCACTTTCCACCCATGCGACCTCAGAAATGCCAGTACTACGTCCGTATGAGACTTGGCAATTTGGAAGTTTGACGCCTGTATCAGGATGTCATCTAAATAAGGGGCTACTGCTATGCCCCGCGGCCTTAGGACCGCCATAAGCGACCCTAGAACCTTTGTAAAGATTCTTGGGGCTGTAGCTAATCCCAAGGGAAGAGCTACAACTGGTAATGCCTGTCTTGAAAGGCAAACCTGAGAAACCGATGATGATCTTTGTGTATCGGAATGTGAAGATAAGCAACCTTTAGATCCACTGTAGTCATATATTGACCCTCCTGGATCAGTGGTAGGATGGTACGAATAGTTTCCATCTTGAACGACGGAACTTTGAGGAATTTGTTTAAGATCTTTAGATCCAAAATTGGTCTGAAGGTTCCCTCTTTTTTGGGAACCACAAACAGATTTGAGTAAAAACCCTGTCCCTGTTCCTCCTTTGGAACTGGATGGATCACTCCCATAACTAGGAGGTCTCGTACACAGTGTAAGAATGCCTCTCTCTTTATCTGGTGTGCAGATAATTGTGAAAGGTGAAATCTCCCTTTTGGGGGGGAAGCTTTGAAGTCCAGAAGATATCCCTGGGATATAATTTCCAACGCCCATGGATCCTGAACATCTCTTGCCCACGCCTGGGCGAAGAGTGAAAGTCTGCCCCCTACTAGATCCGTTCCCGGATAGGGGGCCGTTCCTTCATGCTGTCTTAGAGGCAGCAGCAGGATGTTTTACCTGCTTACCTTTTTTCCAGGTCAGGTTTGGTCTCCAGACCGTCTTGGATTGAGCAAAAGTTCCCTCTTGTTTATTATTAGAGGAAGTGGATGCCGCACCTGCCTTGAAGTTTTGAAAGGCACGAAAATTAGACTGTTTGGCCCTAGATTTGGACCTGTCCTGAGGAAGGGCATGACCTTTTCCTCCAGTGATATCAGCAATAATCTCCTTCAACCAGGCCCGAATAGGGTCTGCCCCTTGAAGGGAATGTTAAGTAGCTTAGATTTTGAAGTCACGTCAGCTGACCATGATCTAAGCCATAGCGCTCTGCGCGCCTGTATAGCAAAACCAGAATTCTTAGCCGTTAGTTTAGTCAAATGAACAATGGCATCAGAATAAAAGAATTGGCTAGCTTAAGTGCTCTAAGTTTGCCAAGTATGTCATCCAATGGAGTCGCTACCTGTAAAGCCTCTTCCAGAGACTCAAACCAGTACGCCGCAGCAGCAGTGACAGGGGCAATGCATGCAAGGGGCTGTAGGATAAAACCTTGTTGAATAAATATTTTCTTAAGGTAACCTCTAATTTTTTATCCATTGGATCTAAAAAAAGCACAACTGTCCTCGACAGGGATAGTAGTACGCTTTACTAGAGTAGAAACTGCTCCCTCCACCTTAGGGACTGTCTGCCATAAGTCCCGTGTGGTGGCGTCTATTGGAAACATTTTTCTAAAAATAGGAGGGGAAGAGAACGGCACACCTGGTCTATCCCATTCCTTATTAATAATTTCTGTAAACCTTTTAGGTATTTGGAAAAACATCAGTACACACCGGCACTGCAAAGTATTTATCCAGTCTACACAATTTCTCTGGCACTGCAATGGTATCACAGTCATTCAGAGCAGCTAAAACCTCCCTAAGCAACACGCGGAGGTGTTCAAGCTTAAATTTAAATGTAGAAATATTAGAATCAGGTATCTTTCCTGAGTCATTAACATCACCCACTGACTGAAGCTCTCTTTCCTCAGCTTCTGCATATTGTGAGGCAGTATCAGACATGGTTCTTAAAGCGTCAGTATGCTCTGCATTTTGTCTCACCCCAGAGCTATCTCGCTTACCTCTAAGTTCAGGTATTCTGGCTAATACCGCTGACAGTGTATTATCCATGACTGCCGCCATGTCTTGTAAAGTAAACGCTATGGGCGCCCTAGATGTACTTGGCGCCATTTGAGCGTGAGTCCCTTAAGCGGGAGTCAAAGGGTCTGACACGTGGGGAAAGTTAGTCGGCATAACTTCCCCCTCGTCAGATTCCTCTGGTGATAAATTTTTTAAAGACAGAAAATGATCTTTATTGCATAAAATGAAATCAGTACATTTTGTACACATTCTAAGAGGGGGTTCCACCATGGCTTTTAAACATAAAACAAGGAGTTTCTTCTATGTCAGACATGTTTATACAGACTAGCAATGAGACTAGCAAGCTTGGAAAACACTTTAAATCAAGTTAACAAGCAAATATAAAAAACGGTACTGTGCCTTTAAGAGAAACAAATTTTGTCAGAATTTGAAAAACAGTGAAAAAATGCAGTAAATCAAACAAAATTTTTACAGTGTGTATAATAGGCTAACAGAGCATTTCACCCACTTGCAAATGGATGATTAACCCCTTAGTTCAAAAAACGGATCAAAAAAACTAAATAGACGTTTTTTAACAGTCACAACCAACTGCCACAGCAAGCTGTGGCCCTACCTTCCCCAATAAACGACTTTGGAAAGCCTTTGGGCCCTTTAGAGATGTCCTATAGCATTCAGAGGGCCTTTGAGGGAAGCTGGATGTCACAGTTTGTAATTTTAACTGCACCAACTGTAACTTTTATAATACAACAGTGGAAAGCCTCAGAAAACTGTTTCTAGTCAAAATTTAAGCCAGCCATGTGGAAAAAACTAGGCCCCAATAAAGTTTTATCACCAAAGCATATATAAAAACGATTAAACATGCCAGCAAACGTTTTATATTGCAATATCATAAGGGTATTACCCCTGGGAGTAAGCATGATACCAGTCGTTATTAAATCACTGTATTCAGGCTTAACTTACATTAATCCAGTATCAGGAGCATTTTCTAGTGTTTTCCATCTCTAGAAAAAAAATATAACTGCACATACCTGATAGCAGAATAAACTGCACGCCATTCTCTCGCTGAAGTTACCTCATCTGTGTAATCCCCTCAGTCATATGTGAGAACAGCAATGGATCTTAGTTACAACCTGCTAAGATCATAGAAACCTCAGGCAGATTCTTCTTCTATTTACTGCCTGAGATAAAATAGCACAACTCCGGTACTATTTAAAAATAACAAACTTTTGATTGAAGAAAATAAACTAGCTATATTTAACCACTCTCTCCTACAACGTCCTTGCTTGTTGAGAGTTGCAAGAGAATGACTGGCTATGACAGTTAGGGGAGGAGCTATATTACAGCTCTGCTGTGGGTGTCCTCTTGCAACTTCCTGTTGTGAATGAGAATATCCCACAAGTAATGGATGATCCGTGGACTGGATACACCTTACAAGAGAAAGTGAGAATGCAGCTGTGTGAAGGAGAGGGGGGCTGAGAAGCTAAAGAAAATGTGTTTTTTGGGGGGGGCTTTCATGGATTTTTTTTTTACCAGAGCCCTGTGGTTTCTACTTATGCATCTGTAATAGTTCTTATATATTTGTGGAAAAAATGGATTTAAAATATCTCTCCAAGCAAACAACTGTCTATATGCACTACAAGGCACATACTCGTAAATTTTAAGCTATCTCTATCGGGTTAATATATGTTTTTCCTGGGTGTATCAAAGCCAGTGCCTCACTAGCCCCTGAACTCACTGCACGTCACTGCCTTGTACTATCATTTATATACTAGTGACATCAGCATCATATGACCTCCTGTACACACTAGTCATTGCTTGTGAGACGTCAGCCTTGTACTATCATTTATATACTAGTGACATCAGCCTTGTACTATCATTTATATACTAGTGACATCAACTTCACATGACCTCCTGTACACACTAGTCATTGCTTGTGAGACGCCAGCCTTGTACTATCATTTATATACTAGTGACATCAGCATCACATGACCTCCTGTACTCGCTAGTCATTACTTGTGAGACGCCAGCCTTGTACTATCATTTATATACTAGTGACATCAGCATCACATGACCTCCTGTACGCGCAAGTCATTGCTTGTGAGACGCCAGCCTTGTACTATCATTTATATACTAGTGACATCAGCATCACATGACCTCCTGTACGCGCTAGTCATTGCTTGTGAGACGCCAGCCTTCTACTATCATTTATATACTAGTGACATCTGCATCACATGACCTCCTGTACGCGCTAGTCATTGCTTGTGAGACGCCAGACTTGTACTATCATTTATATACTAGTGACATCAGCATCACATGACCTCCTGTACGCGCAAGTCATTGCTTGTGAGACGCCAGACTTGTACTATCATTTATATACTAGTGACATCAGCATCACATGACCTCCTGTACGCGCTAGTCATTGCTTGTGAGATGCCAGCCTTGTACTATCATTTATATACTAGTGACATCAGCATCACATGACCTCCTGTACGCGCTAGTCATTGCTTGTGAGACGCCAGCCTTGTACTATCATTTATATACTAGTGACATCAGCATCACATGACCTCCTGTACGTGCTAGTCATTACTTGTGAGACGTCAGCCTTGTACTATCATTTATATACTAGTGACACCAGCCTTGTACTATCATTTATATACTAGTGACACCAGCCTTGTACTATCATTTATATACTAGTGACATCAGCCTTGTACTATCATTTATATACTAGTGACATCAGCCTTGTACTATCATTTATATACTAGTGACACCAGCCTTGTACTATCATTTATATACTAGTGACATCAGCATCACATGACCTCCTGTACGCGCAAGTCATTGCTTGTGAGACGCCAGCCTTGTACTATCATTTATATACTAGTGACATCAACTTCACATGACCTCCTGTACGTGCTAGTCATTGCTTGTGAGACGCCAGCCTTGTACTATCATTTATATACTAGTGACATCAGCATCACATGACCTCCTGTACGCGCAAGTCATTGCTTGTGAGACGCCAGCCTTGTACTATCATTTATATACTAGTGACATCAACTTCACATGACCTCCTGTACGCGCTAGTCATTGCTTGTGAGACGCCAGCCTTGTACTATCATTTATATACTAGTGACACCAGCCTTGTACTATCATTTATATACTAGTTACATCTGCAGGTCACACATGAATATAACATAAGATAATACCAGAGGGTAAAATGACAGGTTCAGTGGGATACAACCAGCATCAGTATTAAAAGAGACACGGCAGTCAAAATTAAACTTAATGCAATTTTTATAAACAATCTGATTTATTTCTATTGCCAAATTTATCACTTGGTATCCTTTGCTGACATGAGGGCATATTAAGGTAGGCTGAGGAGTGTGCACGTGTCTTGAGCAATAAATGCCACCAGTGTTTTCAGTAATGTGTGTGTGTGTATATATATATATATATTTATAGTTTTGTGCATATTCCTGAGCCTACCTCAATATGCTTTCATAGTAACTAGCTAGTTTTAACAAAGGATACCAAGAGAAGGAAATACATTTAGAAATAGAAATAAATTGGAAAGTTTTTTAAACAGGACAACTTTGAATATTGAGGGCTCGATCACATATGGGGCGTCGGACGCAAAACTCGGCATCGCCAATTTTTATTCGGATCTAACGATCACATATACGGCACAGCATACAAGTTACGCGCATATATTTCACACGTCGTCCTCAGTTTTATTCCCATAAACTAACATAGAACTGGCGTCACCAGTCGCTATCACATATTATGCGCAAGAAATTCTACTCCATTTTCCCCTCGCCACACATAGACAGGCGCAGCAAGCTTTGTGCTGAGTAAAAAAGAACCGTAACTCCAAGGAAGCCTTAACAAACACCTAACGCATGCGCAGTCACATACATTTAAGCCGACATCTCAAACAGTTAAACCTTGCCTGGCCACTTAATTATTCAAAACCTCTGCAATTGTGTCAAACCAATCACAAACAACACAAACTTTCCCCCGGAAACCTTAAAACACCTGACACACAAAGCACACCCTGATTACCCACCATTTCCTGAGACGTGAGAGGAAGTCGTGAGGCACAAGGGGTGCCAGATGGACCACCAGCCCCAGGTGCATCCCCTGTTGCCGCAGCTGCTGGTCCTGCTGGTCACGACATGCTGCTACTTCACAACCTAAGGCCTGCGGGACCACTCAGACGTCGGCATCAGCAGAGGGGAAAAGCAAGGTCACCCAGGATTCACAGGGCACACAGCTATTGGGGGACATTGAGCATCAACAACATGATGTGGTGTCTATACCTGAGGGTGTGGATAGGGGGGACACTGAGGGGGAACGATTATGGGATTACGTTATTCCTAAAGCCACTAAGCCATATGGCTCACATTAATTATGATGTATGGCTGTAGCTCACCTAACGCTGTATGTGTATATTTCATGTTTTGCAGGATTCCATACTGAGGATTCACATTTAATGTAGATGAATCTACAACATCCCACCCCCTTCCCTTAACCCTCATTAATTCATGCATATGTCTCATTGTGTTATTCAGGTTTAGGCATCACTGATAATTTGCCATGCTCATGAATGGAAAAACACGTCACATTCCCATGTTACATAATTATGTATCTAAATTTATAACCATGTATTACATATAAGCCTGTCTGAATGAATTATGTGTGTTACATGGATTTACATCCTCCTATTGAGTATTACAATCTGTCATGTGAGTTATAGTACAATATTAAATGATATAGATGATAATATTACCTGTGATGTAGTGCCACTGTAACACAGGTCATATCATCTTATATTCAATATTAGTGGAATCTAAAACCCATAACATGAATGTGTATGACATTCACATGGTAAAAAAAAAGGACAATGGGTATGGTGAAAGAGAAATATATTTATTTTTTACGTGGCTTTTTGGTTGAGGGAGCTGAGGTGCCTGTGGTGGATAACCTTGTCCTCCTTGTTTCTACAGATGTTGGTTTTTCTGCTGGTGTGCTGGGGGCAGATGATACGCTTCAGGCTGTGTCTTGCTGGTGTGTAAAGTTTTCCACCAGCAAACCCAAAAGCTGATTTTGTTCTCTCCATCTATTGTCCATCTGCATCTCAATATCAAACTGCACTCTCATCATCTGTGACTGATTTTACACAGTTGCACTGAACAATGCTGCCATGTCTCTCTGCAGCTCTAGGTTCCTTCTGTGGAACCTCTCTGTGCTTCTGATAAGCCCCCTCTGGAGTCTAATGTATTCTTTATCCATGGGAGAATACAATGCATCCACAGACTGTTGAGCAAAAGGGCTGGCAGTTGTTAAAGGGCAACGATGTCTGAGAACAGGTGATGCTGGTGGACATGCTTCTGCTGCTGGAGGTGGAAGAGCTGCTGTTGCTTCTGCTGCTGGAGGTGGAAGAGCTGCTGTTGCTTCTGCTACTGGAGGTGGAAGAGCTGCTGTTGCTTCTGCTGCTGGAGGTGGAAGTGCTGCTGTTGCTTCTGCTGCCGGAGGTGGAAGTGCTGCTGTTGCTTCTGCTGCTGGAGGTGAAAGTGCTGCTGTTGCTTCTGCTGCTGGAGGTGGAAGTGCTGCTGTTGCTTCTGCTGCTGGAGGTGGAAGTGCTGCTGTTGCTTCTGCTGCTGGAGGTGGAAGAGATGCTGTTGCTTCTGCTGCTGGAGGTGGAAGAGCTGCTGTTGCTTCTGCTGCTGGAGGTGGAAGAGCTGCTGTTGCTTCTGCTGCTGGAGGTGGAGGAGCTGCTCTTGCTTCTGCTGCTGGAGGTGGAAGTGCTGCTGTTGCTTCTGCTGCTGGAGGTGGAAGAGATGCTGTTGCTTCTGCTGCTGGAGGTGGAAGAGCTGCTGTTGCTTCTGCTGCTGGAGTTGGAGGAGCTGCTGTTGCTTCTGCTGCTGGAGGTGGAAGAGCTGCTCTTGCTTCTGCTGCTGGAGGTGGAAGAGCTGCTGTTGCTTCTGCTGCTGGAGGTGGAAGAGCTGCTGTTGCTTCTGCTGCTGGAGGTGGAAGAGCTGCTGTTGCTTCTGCTGCTGGAGATGGAAGTGCTGCTATTGCTTCTGCTGCTGGAGGTGGAAGAGCTGCTGTTGCTTCTGCTGCTGGAGGTGGAAGAGCTGCTGTTGCTTCTGCTGCTGGAGGTGGAAGAGCTGCTGCTGCTTCTGCTGTAGTTGTTTCTAATGAAGCTGCTGCTGTAGTTTTATCTGATGAAGCTGCTGCTGTAGTTTCTTCTGCAGATGGTGGAGCTCGTCCTAGGGAAGCAGATGGTGGAACTCATCCTAGGGAAGAAGATGGTGGAGCTTGCCCAGATGATTCAAATTCCCACTGTGGACAAGTGGAGTATATTCCTCTGGCCATGAACGTTGCCATGGGTCATATGTCAATGTTGGTGGTATCACTCCCGGGTCCTGCATTGAAGCCAGACAACCATGCTCCTGCCTGTGAGCCCACTGTTCCTGTGGTTGCCTGAAGACTGGTGGTGGTGGTGGCATAGCGGAAGGCCCTAATGGATGCAAAGAGGGTGCTGTTTGTATCCATGTCACAGGTGGTTTTGTGGAGGAGTTAAAGGATGAGAGGGATTAGTACAGTCAGATATATGTACATGTGGGTATCCTATTTACATTGATACATGGTTGGGCCTATACTGAATCACATGCATGTGCACATTGTGAGGTGGTCTATGAGTGATTGGTATAGGATCAGTATACAGGGATGTGTTTCTTACAATTGTTATGTGAACATGTCGCCTGTTCCCCTCTGGTGGACTGCTTCCTGCCCCATCTTCTACTTGACCCGCCTCTTGCAGTCATTCCACCTCTTTTTAAGGACATCTACAGTCCTCCTCTGCTGGGACACGCTGTTTACTGCATCCTCCACCTCTAGCCATGCATTCTTGCGTCTCCTGGCTGAATAGGTCACCATAGTTGTACCATGATGGCCTGGACTAGGGCAACGTTTTCCTCAAAGGAGAAGTTTGGACATCTCAGCCTCTCCTCATCTATGGCCACATGGCTTCCTCCCTGAGATGTCCCTAGCAGTGTATTTTCCTGCCTATCCCCCCCTCCTACCCCCTTCTGTCCCCATGTGCACCCTCTGTCCCTCTCTTTGATGTTCCTGGCCTCTGGGGCTCTCTGGCATCTTTGCTACCATCTTCCCTTCTGGCTCTCCCTCTCCACTTACTCCCTGTTGGGGCCCACTGCTCCTCATGTCCTCTCCTATCCTCCTCTCCCTGCCACTCTTCTCCCCTCCTCCCTACCTCTCCCTGCCATCCTACCACAATTCACACCACACACACTCCCAGTCACTCTCACGCAGGTTCAGTCACACACAATCACAACCAAGCACTCAGCCTATCACACTGTATAAAAAATAAAAATGTGTGAGGTGTTTGAAAATAAAAGAGTGGTGTATGTGTATATGTATGCGTGCAATGTGTGCAATATGTGAAAATATATATAGTATATAGTAAATATATAGTGTACAAATACTCCTCAATCCAATGCGACCTAACAAACGGCTAGATTACGAGTCTTGCGTTAGCCTTAAAAAGCAGCGTTAAGGGGTCCTAACGCTGCTTTTTAACGCCCGCTGGTATTACGAGTCAGACAGGAGAGGGTCTACCGCTCACTTTTTTTCCGTGATTTTAGCTTAACGCAAATCCCCTTACGTCAATTGCGTATCCTATCTTTTTAATGGGATATGCCTAACGCCGGTATTACGATTGCCTGAAAAAGTGAGCGGTAGACCCTCTCCTGTCCAGACTCCTACCGCATATAAAAGTCAGTAGTTAAGAGTTTTATGGGCTAACTCCGTAACATAAAGCTCTTAACTAAAGTGCTACAAAGTACACTAACACCCATAAACTACCTATTAACCCCTAAACCGAGGCCCCCCCACATCGCAAACACTATAAAAAAATTATTTAACCCCTAATCTGCCGACCAGACATCGCCGACACTTTAATAAATGTATTAACCCCTAAACTGCCGCACTCCCGCCTCGCAAACACTAGTTAAATTTTATTAACCCCTCATCTGCCGTCCCTAACATCGCCGACACCTACCTACATTTATTAACCCCTAATCTGCCGCCCACAATGTCGTCGCTACTATATTACATTTATTAACCCCTAAATCTAAATCTAACCCTAACCCCCCCTAACTTAAATATAATTTAAATAAAACTAAATTAAATTACTACAATTAAATAAATTAATCCTATTTAAAACTAAATACTTACCTATAAAATAATCCCTAAAATAGCTACAATATAAATAATAATTACATTGTAGCCATCTTAGGGTTTATTTTTATTTTACAGGCAACTTTGTATTTATTTTAACTAGGTAGAATAGTTATTAAATAGTTATTAACTATTTAATAACTACCTAGCTAAAATAAGTACAAAAGTACCTGTAAAATAAACCCTAACCTAAGTTACAATTACACCTAACACTACACTATAATTAAACTAATTACCTAAACTACCTACAATTAATTACAATTAAATTAAATAAACTAAATTACGAAGAAAAAAAAAACACTAAATTACAGAAAATAAAAAAAGAATTACACGAATTTTAAACTAATTACACCTAATCTAATCCCCCTAATAAAATAAAAAAGCCCCCCAAAATAATAAAATTCCCTACCCTATACTAAATTACAAATAGCCCTTAAAAGGGCCTTTTGCAGGGCATTGCCCCAAAGTAATCAGCTCTTTCACCTGTAAAAAAAAATACAATACCCCCCCACATTGAAACCCACCACCCACACACCCAACCCTACTTTAAAACCCACCCAATCCCCCCTTAATAAAACCTAACACTACCCCCTTGAAGATCACCCTACCTTGAGACGTCTTCACCCAGCCGGGCACAAGTGGTCCTCCAGAGGGTCCGAAGTCTATCCAGCCAGAAGAGGACATCCAGACAAGCAGAAGGCTTCATCCAGGCGGCATCTTCTATCTTCATCCTTCCGGAGCGGAGCAGGTCCATCTTCAAGACATCCGACGTGGAGCATCCTCTTCATCCGATGGCTGACGATTGAATGACTGGTCCTTTAAGTGACGTCATCCAAGATGGCGTCTCTTGAATTCCGATTGGCTGATAGAATCCTATCAGCCAATCGGAATTAAGGTAGGAAAAATCCTATTGGCTGATGCAATCAGCCAATAGGATTGAAGTTCAATCCGATTGGCTGATCCAATCAGCCAATAGGATTGAGCTTGCATTCTATTGGCTGTTCCAATCAGCCAATAGAATGCGAGGTCAATCCTATTGGCTGATAGGATTCCATCAGCCAATCGGAATTCAAGGGACGCCATCTTGGATTACGTCACTTAAAGGACCAGTCATTCAGTCGTCGGCCGTCCGATGAAGAGGATGCTCCACGTCGGATGTCTTGAAGATGGACCCACTCCGCTCCGGAAGGATGAAGATAGAAGATGCCGCCTGGATGAAGCCTTCTGCCGGTCTGGATGTCCTCTTCTGGCCGGATAGGATGAAGACTTCGGACCCTCTGGAGGACCACTTGTGCCCGGCTGGGTGAAGACATCTCAAGGTAGGGTGATCTTCAAGGGGGTAGTGTTAGTTTTTTTTTAAGGGGGGATTGGGTGGGTTTTAGAGTAGGGTTGGGTGTGTGGGTGGTGGGTTTTAATGTTGGGGGGTATTGTATTTTTTTTTACAGGCGAAAGAGCTGATTACTATGGGGCAATGCCTTGCAAAAGGCCCTTTTAAGGGCTATTTGTAATTTAGTATAGGGTAGGGAATTTTTTTATTTTGGGGGGCTTTTTTATTTTATTAGGGGGATTAGATTAGGTGTAATTAGTTTAAAATTCTTGCAATTCTTTTTTTATTTTCTGTAATTTAGTGTTTGTTGTTTTCGTAATTCAGTTTATTTAATTTAATTGTAATTAATTGTAGTTAGTTTAGGTAATTAGTTTAATTATAGTGTAGTGTTAGGTGTAATTGTAACTTAGGTTAGGGTTTATTTTACAGGTAAATTTGTATTTATTTTAACTAGGAAGTTATTAAATAGTTAATAACTATTTAATAACTATTCTACCTAGTTAAAATAAATACAAAGTTGCCTGTAAAATAAATATAAATCCTAAGCTAGCTACAATGTAACTATTAGTTATATTGTAGCTAGCTTAGGGTTTATTTTATAGGTAAGTATTTAGTTTTAAATAGGAATAATTTATTTAATTTTAGTAAATTTATTTAGATGTATTTAAATTATATTTAAGTTAGAGGGGTGTTAGGGTTAGGGTTAGATTTAGGATTAGGGGTTAATAAATTTATTATAGTGGCAGCGACGTTGGGGGGGGGCAGATAAGGGGTTAATAACTATAATGTAGGTGTCGGCGATGTTGGGGGGCAGTAGATTAGGGGTTAATAATATAATGTAGGTGGCGACGATGTCGGGGTCGGCAGATTAGGGGTTAATAAGTGTAAGATTAGAGGTGTTTAGACTCGGGGGTTCATGTTAGGGTGTTAGGTGCAGACATAAAATTAATTTCCCCATAGGAAACAATGGGGCTGCGTTAGGAGCTGAACGCTGCTTTTTTGCAGGTGTTAGTTTTTTTTTCAGCCAGCTCAGCCCCATTGTTTCCTATGGGGAAATCATGCACGAGCACGTTTTGCCAGCTTACCGCTACCGTAAGCAACGCTGGTATTGAGGTGAGATGTGGAGCTAAATTCTGCTCTACGCTCACCTATTTGCGGCTAACGCCAGGTTTAAAAAAACCTGTAATACCAGTGTTACTTTAGGTGAGCTGAAACTAAGCGTTAGCAACGCACCCCTGTTAAGGCAATACTCGTAATCTTGCCGTAACTCTTTTAAATGCGCATCTCTCTCTTCACTCACTAAATCCTCTGCTCCTGGGCCGTGTGTTGTAGCTCAAAGAACAATCCAAACACACGTAAAAAATGGAGGTTGCGCATGGGTTTATATATGATTTTATAGATTTTGAATGGCGTATTTACGTGTCGGTTTATTTATTTATTCATTTCTTTCAGTTTCGATTATACGTTTGAAATACTCATTTACATAAAACTACTCTTTCTTAACAACTTACACGTGCAAAATACTGGCGTAAGTTACTTTTCTGAACCTCGCCAGTTTGTCCTACTTACGCCAGTATAGCATCTGCCGGCGCGGTTTATGTGATTCACCCGATGCAAGGTGAATTTACGGGCAACGTGGGTTTCAGCAGTTGCGCTGAAACTTAAGCCGCATATGTAATCTCGCCCTGAAAGTTTAATTTGTTCTCTCATTTCCTTTTATGCTCAGTATTTAAAAAGCAACATTAAAGTTGTATTTGCTCCATCTAAAAGATTTTAAAACGCATTAATTTTATTTGTATTATTATCATTACTGTTATTACTTAAACAAATGTGTTCTGTTTTCTACCATTAATGTGTGTGGGACAGGAGAATCTTATTGCCCATAAACTATCGCTGAGGGAGCCTTATTTTGCAAGCTGAGAAATCTCTCGCCTTAGAGATGAGTTATGCAGAAATTTGCAGTCTTTGTTCATTAAAAAAAAAACACAACTTTAACCATTTTCTTTTTCAGTCCAAATTTAATTTGTTTAAAGGGACAGGAAACCCATTTTTTTTTCTTTCATGATTCAGATGGAAAATACAATTTCTAAAAAGTTTACAATTTACTAATTATCAAATCTTAGTTGTTTTCATGTCATTCTTTGTTGAAGATTTATCTAGATAGGTAGCGTGCACGTCTGAAGCACTGCATGACAGGAAATAGTGCTGCCCTCTAGTGCTCTTGCTACAAAACTGCTGCCATATCGTGCAGCAGGCACTTGCACGCTCCTGAGCTCACCTTCCTGTTTTCCAACAAAGGATAATTGAAGTCAATTGGAAAGTTGTTTATAATGATATGCTCTGTCTGAATCACGACAGAAAGAGTTTGGGTTTTATGACCCTTAAGCATATGATGGATTTTTGTAATGTCCTTTAAATGTCTCTTTGCTTGAGCACAGGTGCTGTAGATTCCCTCATTTACTGAAGCACTGATGCCATTATCCCATTGGCTGCCAATGAGGTTTTAATTGTATTGCAATGCACTAAGTCTATTCTGGCAGCTAAGGGGTTAAATCCAGACGTATCTGACGGCAGGAGCTGGTCATGTGTTGTCTGGTGTACACTGGTTGTCACTAATATCTACACCTGGGAAAAATTCATCTTAGTGTTATTCATAGTTCAACAGCGCCCCCTACTGCCCATATTCATTTCTAGCCGTTATAGTAAGGAAAGAAGTCATCTGTTTTCTCGGAAAGCAGGCGATCATGTTCGTGAGTCAGATAAAGAACTGACATCATGGTCACATGACCTTATTTATTTACTAGTCATGGTTTATCAGCAAGTCTGTCATTTTGTCTACATACATATGTAACTGCTGGTAGAATAGTGACATCTAGTGGTCATATTAGATATAACTATTCAAGGTGGTGATGTTTATTGTTTATCCTTTTCTGTCCATAAATGAAATAACATACTCCTGTATGTGAATGTTAAATATGTACAGTAAATAATATATACAGTAAAACACATAAATACATATGTACACACACACACACACACACACATATATATATATATATATATATATAATCGGACATTACAGGAATAAAGCCTCGTGAGCTAATCTTATGGGATCCAAAACGAAGTATAGGTAGAGATTATCACAAATTCCCAATAACAGACCTCATGATTACACACTCACAGTGGTCCAGGTTAACCTCCTCACTTGGGCTACTCCCCCAAACCTCCATTAAAACCCCACTCATATGCACAGTAAGACCAGAACACATACCAATCCTCAGGAAATGGGAGAATAGAGGACTATATAGAATAGCTGATATACTAGACAGGGGCAAAATGCTAAGCTATTCTCAGTTACAGGACAAATTACACCCAATTAAACTTGACTGGTTTCTATACTTACAACTTACTTCTATATTGCAACACCTTAGACTGGCAATAGCTAATAGTCAACCCACTACATTAGAAATTATGGGTAGTGTGACATCTAGACCCAAGAAAACTATATCCCATCTTTACCAGGCAATTCAATCTGCTACATGGAACGCTAAAACCACACTGCAACTTAATTGGGAAAAAGATCTCAACAAAGATATAGAGACACATAAATGGCATAAAATTCTATATAATGCAGGGAGGGGATTACTAAGTGCAGATATGCTGGAAAGCTGTATCAAGACCAATTTTCGCTGGTACCTCACGCCATTGATAACTTCACATGCTACCAGACATGGGTCAAGACTTTGCTATAGAGGGTGTGGAGAAGAAGGCAATTATAAACACATGTGGTGGGACTGTTCCCACTCACACAGAGTCTGGAACCAACTTTCCAGATTTGTAAGCTCTATTCTAGACAGTCCAATAAAACTATCTATGGAACAGGCACTACTCCATGTGAGATTTAAGGAGTTCAATAAACATATTAATCAGTTTATTAAGATAACATGCACAGCTACAAGGGTTTGTATAGCGCGTCACTGGAGGGAGGGTACTTAAGATCAAACACTACTACAATATGTCCGCTCAAGCAGCCTTTATATTAGATGACCAAAAAACCTTCCAGAAGGTTTGGTATTACTGGATCCTACATGACTCGATATAATATAGAATCTCTTGGGATTGGGGTGTTCTCTACTACACTGCACGTCGCCTCTACATGCTTTAAGTTCCCCAGTGATAGGATTGAAATTAAATAAAATACTATAGTTCCAACAGTGTGATCGCGATAGTCCCCTCTCTCTAATCTTTTCCCCCTCTCCCAACTTCACCCATTCTTCTTTTTTTCGCTTCTCTTCTTTGTCTCTCTTTCTCCCTTCCTATACTTGGTGAAATGTTGCTTTATAATGTACAAAGGTAAATGACTGAATTAAGAAATATTTGACTATGTTTGGTTTTCACCTTAATAAGCTCGCCACTACAGAACTGAATGTAAACCTATTCTTTATGAATAAGGGATATATAGTCAATGGTTTACATGGACTTTAGACATTGTAATCTTTTATTTATTTTTTTATTTTTTTATTTATTCTTTTGTTTTTCATTGTTTTTCTTTTTTTATTTTTATTTATATATTTATGTATTTTTTTTTATTATATATTTCCTTTTGTTGCCAAGGCTTATGTGGTTACAGATGGTCTTTTTCTTTTTCTGTTTGTATGCTTTCTAAAAATAATAAAAAATTACTTTATTATATATATATATATATATATATATATAGGTATACACATATTTAGACATGTATATGTATGTATATATACATTATAGCCCTTTGCAGTCAAACACTTTGTCATATACCATATACCTTTTAACCCTTATAACTTTTTATAAAATATTTCTATGAATAATTTATATCATAATGTGTTTATATGACAGGTGCAAACAACTTCCGTTGACCTGACGTCACGCGGTGCTACTGGTGCTGAACGGAAGACGCTGAGGCCTGTATGCTGCTAAAGTCTTGCGGGTGGACTGATTGACGCCCCCGGCATAACAGCTCTCTCTGCTGGATTTGCGGCCACGAGCAGTGCATCGCTCGCCCTGGAATTTCGTAATGGCATACACGGCTGCTTGCCGCAGCTGCAGCAGTCACTTTAAGGATCAACTATACTGAAGAAAAAATATCTTCCTAGGAATACCTGGCACACCCCATATCCGCTGCACAGGTCAGTTAGAACAGCATATCCATGAAAGAACTGAGAATCAAATCAGCGTAAAGAGATATGATGTGAGTACGTTTTTTTTTTGTTTTTTTTTCATCATTTCATGAGACTGCTTTTCTGCCTAAGGGGTAGATTTAACAAGGGCTGAATGGCCCTTGTTCCCCTTGTTTCTACGCAAGCCTTCAGACTCGCCGGAAACAGAAGTTACGAAGCAGCTCCATAACTGGTCCGCCTGCTCTGAGGCCGCGGACAGAAATCAATCCGATCGAATACGATCTGGTTGATTGACATCCTCCGCGAATCTGCAGGGGGCGGCATTGCACCAGCAGTTCACAAGAACTGCTGGTGCAATGATAAATGCCGAGAGCGTATGCTGTTGGCATTTATCGATGTGCAGCGGACATGATACACTACATCGTATCATGTCCGCTCGCACTTACATAAATCTACCCCTAAGTCTATAAATCAGCAAGAAATCCTGGCTAAGAACAGTATAGAATAACTATTTTCATATAAAAAGGTGTATATGACTTTCTCTGTACTGACCAGCTTTAGAAAGGCTGCTCAACAAAGCGTGATTGGTAATGTGTTAGAGTGCAGAGCCATAAATGATATAAGAGAAACGTCTGAATAAGACTGCATTAACTGTGTGAGCTGATATTGCACAAATGTTGTGGATGGTGGGAGTGTGCTAAGGTAATGGGAAATGTCCCATGATTCATTCTACTTAAAAAACCATAGACAATTTTTCTTACTGTCTACAATACTGATTAAAGGAAGGTGCATAGGAAACCTTAAGATTGATATGAGCCAAAGGGAAGCATGGGTACTAACCAGTGAAGAATCTGTGCTATAAGTTATGGATTGCATATTTTTATGTAACTGCAGTGCAAGTAGTCTGGTTTAGCCCCCCCCCCCCCAGCTGGTTGGAAAACGTCAGATATTGGACACTAACTTATCATACTTTGTCAACTTTATGGTAAAACTAGGGCCTCTCTCACTCGATTTGTGCTGACTGCAAGCAAAGGGATGAATGTCTCTGGATAAAAGCTAACAGATCAGTATATGATTCTAGGCTGACTTCAGTAGTGCAGCTTTATTCTGCACTGCTGGCTCGCTAATAATATAGGCAAAGTCACATCATATATTACTGTGAGGAAAATAGGGGACAAGCCATGGTAGTGTATTTCCCTTTCTACTTACGATACAGCTAGTTTGGTTCTGCTCTTTCAGCGAGCAGAAAATATCAGCAGACATCCCAACTCTTCCTGAAGGTCAGGGAGTCTCCCTGATTGTAATAGCAGCTCCCTGATGCCAGCAAATTGAATGCAATCTCCCTGAAACTCCAAGTACCATGATCCAATGTGGCCCAAATCCGGAAAAGTGTTTCTTTAAAGGGACACTGAACCCAAATTTTTTCTTTCATGATTCAGATAGAGCATGCAATTTTAAGCAACTTTCTAATTTACTCCTATTATCAATTTTTCTTTGTTCACTTGCTATCTTTATTTGAATAAGAAGGCATCTAAGCTTCTTTTTTGGTTCAGATCTCTGGACAGCACTTTTTTATTGATGGATGAATTTATCCACCAATCGGCAAGAATAACCCAGGTTATTCACCAAAAATGGGCCGGCATCTAAACTTAGATTCTTGCATTTCAAATAAAGATACCAAGAGAATGAAGAAAATTTGATAATAGGCGTAAATTAGAAAGTTGCTTAAAATTGCATGCTCTGTCTGAATCACAAAAGAAAAAAATTGGGTTTAGTTTCCCTTTAAGGAATGCCTTTAGTTGCTGGGATGTTATAGAACCCTTAAAGCATCAGTAACCAAAAAGCCCCCACTGATTCTAATAAAATAAAACAGAAATACTTGAAAGAAAAAAAGAACAATTCCGGACGGATAGCCAGTGCAACAGGTTTATTCCTCTGTTAAGTACAGTTTAACAAGGGTAGCTTGAACTAGCTAACATGTTTCGCGCATGACTGATGCGCTTCTTCAGAGGTAGTTTTTTGGTTGCCACAGGTGAGCTTAAATAGGCACTTCCAGCCTATTGGAAAAGTGGGTTGATCTAGGTAGCAGGTGGAACTATTAAGCCCAGCTGTGGAAGCCAAAGGTACTGTTTATATAGGATGACATTTTCTGGCACTTAAAAAAAGTTTTTATGCTTCAGTAAAGATTTCTTTTTTTTTAGTGGATACAATCTGACATAGACAAAGCTTATAAAAATATACACATATTGACAAAAATTAGACATTGACAAGAATTTAAGTTAACTTAAAATAAAACAGAAATACTACCTAATTTACTGCACGTAATTAAACTTTGTATTCTAAAATATTTAAGCATTCAACAACAAGCGTACGATCACTGGAAAATAGGTTTGTTGTATGTGGTTGTGCAATAAAGCTACTTCTTAAAATGTGAGTTTAGTGGGAAGCTACTTTAATGATAAGTCTCTATGGCCTAGATTTGGAGTTTGGCGTTAGCCGTGAAAACCAGCGTTAGAGGCTCCTAACGCTGGTTTTAGGCTACCGCCGGTATTTAGAGTCGTGTAGGTAAGGGTCTAACGCTCACTTTTCAGCCGCGACTTTTCCATACCGCAGATCCCCCTACGCCATTTGCGTATCCTATCTTTTCAATGGGATCTTCCTAACTCCGGTATTTAGAGTCGTTTCTGAAGTGAGCGTTAGAGCTCTAACGACAAAACTCCAGCCGCAGAAAAAAGTCAGTAGTTAAGAGCTTTCTGGCTAACGCCGGTTTGTAAAGCTCTTAACTACTGTACCCTAAAGTACACTAACACCCATAAACTACCTATGTACCCCTAAACCGAGCTCCCCCCACATCGCCGCCACTCGATTAAAAATTTTAACCCCTAATCTGCCGACCGCCACCTACGTTATACTTATGTACCCCTAATCTGCTGCCCCTAACCCCGCCGACCCCTATATTACATTTATTAACCCCTAATCTGCCCCCCACAACATCGCCGCCAGCTACTTAAAATAATTAACCCCTAATCTTCCGACCGCAAAGCGCCGCCACCTACGTTATCCCTATGTACCCCTAATCTGCTGCCCCTAACACCGCCGACCCCTATGTTATATTTATTAACCCCTAATCTGCCCCCCTCAACGTCGCCGACACCTGCCTACACTTATTAACCCCTAATCTGCCGAGCGGGACCTGAGCGCTACTATAATAAAGTTATTAAGCCCTAATCCGCCTCACTAACCCTATAATAAATAGTATTAACCCCTAATCTGCCCCTCCCTAACATCGCCGACACTTAACTTCAATTATTAACCCCTAATCTTCCGATCGGAGCTCACCGCTATTCTAATAAATGTATTAACCCCTAAAGCTAAGTCTAACCCTAACACTAACACCCCCCTAACTTAAATATAATTTTAATCTAACAAAATAAATTTAACTCTTATTAAATAAATTAATCCTATTTAAAGCTAAATACTTACCTGTAAAATAAATCCTAATATAGCTACAATATAAATTATAATTATATTATAGCTATTTTAGGATTAATATTTATTTTACAGGCAACTTTGTAATTATTTAACCAGGTACAATAGCTATTAAATAGTTAAGAACTATTTAATAGTTACCTAGTTAAAATATTTACAAAATTACCTGTAAAATAAATCCTAACCTAAGATATAATTAAACCTAACACTACCCTATCAATAAAATAATTAAATAAACTACCTACAATTACCTACAATTAACCTAACACTACACTATCAATAAATTAAATAAACACAATTGCTACAAATAAATACAATTAAATAAACTAGCTAAAGTACAAAAAATAAAAAAGAACTAAGTTACAGAAAATAAAAAAATATTTACAAACATAAGAAAAATATTATGAATTTTCTGATTGGCTGATGGAATCAGCCAATCAGAATCAAGTTCAATCCGATTGGCTGATCCAATCAGCCAATCAGATTGAGCTCGCATTCTATTGGCTGTTCCGATCAGCCAATAGAATGCGAGCTCAATCTGATTGGCTGATTGGATCAGCCAATCGGATTGAACTAGATTTCTGATTGGCTGATTCCATCAGCCAATCAGAAAATTCATACCTTAATTCCGATTGGCTGATAGAATCCTATCAGCCAATCGGAATTCGAGGGACGCCATCTTGGATGACGTCCCTTAAAGGAACAGTCATTCGTCGATCAGATCGTCGGGCCGGATGGATGTTCCGCGCTGGAGGTCTTCAGGATCCTGCCGCTTCGCTCCGGATGGAAGAAGATAGAAGATGCCGCTTGGAGAAGATGTTTGCCGGTCCGGATGTCCTCTTCTTGCCGGATAGGAGGAAGACTTTGGACCCTCTTCTGGACTTCTTCAGTGGATGTCTAGCCCCCGCTTGGGTTGGATGAAGATATCGGAGCCAGGACCGATCGGTGATACCTGGATGGTGAAGACAAGGTAGGAAGATCTTCAGGGGATTAGTGTTAGGTTTATTTAAGGGGGGTTTGGGTTAGATTAGGGGTATGTGGGTGGTGGGTTGTAATGTTGGGGGGGGGGGGTATTTGTATGTTTTTTTTTACAGGCAAAAGAGCTGAACTTCTTGGGGCATGCCCCGCAAAGGGCCCTGTTCAGGGCTGGTAAGGTAAAAGAGCTTGTAACTTTTTTAATTTTAGAATAGGGTAGGGAATTTTTTATTTTGGGGGTCTTTGTTATTTTATTAGGGGGCTTAGAGTAGGTGTAATTAGTTTAAAATTGTTGTAATATTTTTCTTATGTTTGTAAATATTTTTTTATTTTCTGTAACTTAGTTCTTTTTTATTTTTTGTACTTTAGCTAGTTTATTTAATTGTATTTATTTGTAGCAATTGTGTTTATTTAATTTATTGATAGTGTAGTGTTAGGTTAATTGTAGGTAATTGTAGGTAGTTTATTTAATTATTTTATTGATAGGGTAGTGTTAGGTTTAATTATATCTTAGGTTAGGATTTATTTTACAGGTAATTTTGTAAATATTTTAACTAGGTAACTATTAAATAGTACTTAACTATTTAATAGCTATTGTACCTAGTTAAAATAAATACCAAGTTGCCTGTAAAATAAATATTAATCCTAAAATAGCTATAATATAATTATAATTTATATTGTAGCTATATTAGGGTTTATTTTACAGGTAAGTATTTAGCTTTAAATAGGATTAATTTATTTAATAAGAGTTAATTTATTTCGTTAGATGTAAATTATATTTAAGTTAGGGGGGGTGTTAGGGGTTAGGGTTAGACTTAGCTTTAGGGGTTAATACATTTATTAGAATAGCGGTGAGCTCCGGTCGGAAGATTAGGGGTTAATAATTGAAGGTAGGTGTCGGCGATGTTAGGGGAGGGCAGATTAGGGGTTAATACTATTTATGATAGGGTTAGTGAGGCGGATTAGGGGTTAATAACTTTATTATAGTAGCGCTCAGGTCCGCTCGGCAGATTAGGGGTTAATAAGTGTAGGTAGGTGTCGGCGACGTTGTGGGGGGCAGATTAGGGGTTAATAAATATAACATAGGGGTCGGCGATGTTAGGGCAGCAGATTAGGGGTACATAGGGATAACGTAGGTTGCGGCGGTTTACGGAAGCGGCAGATTAGGGGGTTAAAAGTGTAATGCAGGGGTCAGCGATAGCGGGGGCGGCAGAATAGGGGGTTAATAAGTGTAAGGTTAGGGGTGTTTAGACTCGGGGTACATGTTAGGGTGTTAGGTGCAGACGTAGGAAGTGTTTTCCCATAGGAAACAATGGGGCTGCGTTAGGAGCTGAACGCTGCTTTTTTTGCAGGTGTTAGGTTTTTTTTCAGCTCAAACAGCCCCATTGTTTCCTATGGGGGGAATCGTGCACGAGCACGTTTTTGAGGCTGGCCGCGTCCGTAAGCAACTCTGGTATCGAGAGTTGCATTTGCGGTAAAAATGCTCTACGCTCCTTTTTTTGGAGCCTAACGCAGCATTTTTTTGAACTCTCGATACCAGAGTTAATTTTATGGTGCGGCCAGAAAAAAACCCGCGGAGCGTTAACAGCCCATCTACCGCCAAACTCCAAATCTAGGCCTATGTTATTTAGGGTTTCAAGGTGTCCAATATATAACTGGGAGGGGGGGGGGTGGCGGCGCAGTAGTGGGTGAAGCCACCTCCCTGAAATGAGTATTTGCAGGTTGGGATGTCTGTATCAGACACTGGCTGCTTATATATTATATTTGGTGCTGTTTTTGGCAAAAACATAATTTATGTAAGAACTTACCTGATAAATTCATTTCTTTGATATTAGCAAGAGTCCATGAGCTAGTGACGTATGGGATATACATTCCTACCAGGAGGGGCAAAGTTTCCCAAACCTCAAAATGCCTATAAATACACCCCTCACCACACCCACAATTCAGTTTAACGAATAGCCAAGAAGTGGGGTGATAAAAAAAGTGCGAAAGCATATAAAATAAGGAATTGGAATAATTGTGCTTTATACAAAATCATAACCACCACAAAAAAAGGGCGGGCCTCATGGACTCTTGCTAATATGAAAGAAATGAATTTATCAGGTAAGTTCTTACATAAATTATGTTTTCTTTCATGTAATTAGCAAGAGTCCATGAGCTAGTGACGTATGGGATAATGACTACCCAAGAAGTGGATCTTTCCACACAAGAGTCACTAGAGAGGGAGGGATAAAATAAAGACAGCCAATTCCTGCTGAAAATAATCCACACCCAAAATAAAGTTTAAACGAAAAACATAAGCAGAAGATTCAAACTGAAACCGCTGCCTGAAGTACTTTTCTACCAAAAACTGCTTCAGAAGAAGAAAATACATCAAAATGGTAGAATTTAGTAAAAGTATGCAAAGGGACCAAGTTGCTGCTTTGCAGATCTGGTCAACCGAAGCTTCATTCCTAAACGCCCAGGAAGTAGAAACTGACCTAGTAGAATGAGCTGTAATTCTCTGAGGCGGAGTTTTACCCGACTCAACATAGGCAAGATGAATTAAAGATTTCAACCAAGATGCCAAAGAAAAGGCAGAAGCTTTCTGGCCTTTTCTAGAACCGGAAAAGATAACAAATAGACTAGAAGTCTTACGAAAAGATTTCGTAGCTTCAACATAATATTTCAAAGCTCTAACAACATGCAAAGAATGCAACGATTTCTCCTTAGAATTCTTAGGATTAGGACATAATGAAGGAACCACAATTTCTCTACTAATGTTGTTGGAATTCACAACTTTAGGTAAAAATTCAAAAGAAGTTCGCAACACAGCCTTATCCTGATGAAAAATCAGAAAAGGAGACTCACAAGAAAGAGCAGATAATTCAGAAACTCTTCTGGCAGAAGAGATGGCCAAAAGGAACAAAACTTTCCAAGAAAGAAATTTAATGTCCAATGAATGCATAGGTTCAAACGGATGAGCTTGAAGAGCTCCCAGAACCAAATTCAAACTCCAAGGAGGAGAAATTGACTTAATGACAGGTTTTATACGAACCAAAGCTTGTACAAAACAATGAATATCAGGAAGAATAGCAATCTTTCTGTGAAAAAGAACAGAAAGAGCAGAGATTTGTCCTTTCAAAGAACTTGCGGACAAACCCTTATCTAAACCATCCTGAAGGAACTGTAAAATTCTCGGTATTCTAAAAGAATGCCAGGAAAAATTATGAGAAAGACACCAAGAAATATAAGTCTTCCAGACTCTATAATATATCTCTCGAGATACAGATTTACGAGCCTGTAACATAGTATTAATCACAGAGTCAGAGAAACCTCTTTGACCAAGAATCAAGCGTTCAATCTCCATACCTTTAAATTTAAGGATTTCAGATCCTGATGGAAAAAAGGACCTTGTGACAGAAGGTCTGGTCTTAACGGAAGAGTCCACGGTTGGCAAGAGGCCATCCGGACAAGATCCGCATACCAAAACCTGTGAGGCCATGCCGGAGCTACCAGCAGAACAAACGAGCATTCCTTCAGAATCTTGGAGATTACTCTTGGAAGAAGAACTAGAGGCGGAAAGATATAGGCAGGATGATACTTCCAAGGAAGTGATAATGCATCCACTGCCTCCGCCTGAGGATCCCGGGATCTGGACAGATACCTGGGAAGTTTCTTGTTTAGATGGGACGCCATCAGATCTATTCTGGAAGTTCCCACATTTGAACAATCTGAAGAAATACATCTGGGTGAAGAGACCATTCGCCCGGATGCAACGTTTGGCGACTGAGATAATCCGCTTCCCAATTGTCTATACCTGGGATATGAACCGCAGAGATTAGACAGGAGCTGGATTCCGCCCAAACCAAAATTCGAGATACTTCTTTCATAGCCAGAGGACTGTGAGTCCCTCCTTGATGATTGATGTATGCCACAGTTGTGACATTGTCTGTCTGAAAACAAATGAACGATTCTCTCTTCAGAAGAGGCCAAAACTGAAGAGCTCTGAAAATTGCACGGAGTTCCAAAATATTGATCGGTAATCTCACCTCCTGAGATTCCCAAACTCCTTGTGCCGTCAGAGATCCCCACACAGCTCCCCAACCTGTGAGACTTGCATCTGTTGAAATTACAGTCCAGGTCGGAAGCACAAAAGAAGCCCCCTGAATTAAACGATGGTGATCTGTCCACCATGTTAGAGAGTGTCGAACAATCGGTTTTAAAGATATTAATTGAGATATCTTCGTGTAATCCTTGCACCATTGCTTCAGCATACAGAGCTGAAGAGGTCGCATGTGAAAACGAGCAAAGGGGATCGCGTCCGATGCAGCAGTCATAAGACCTAGAATTTCCATGCATAAGGCTACCGAAGGGAATGATTGTGACTGAAGGTTTCGACAAGCTGTAATCAACTTTAGACGTCTCTTGTCTGTTAAAGACAGAGTCATGGACACTGAATCCATCTGGAAACCCAGAAAGGTTACCCTTGTCTGAGGAATCAAAGAACTTTTTGGTAAATTGATCCTCCAACCATGATCTTGAAGAAACAACACAAGTCGATTCGTATGAGATTCTGCTAAATGTAAAGACTGAGCAAGTACCAAGATATCGTCCAAATAAGGAAATACCACAATACCCTGTTCTCTGATTACAGACAGCAGGGCACCGAGAACCTTTGTAAAAATTCTTGGAGCTGTAGCTAGGCCAAACGGCAGAGCCACAAACTGGTAATGCTTGTCCAGAAACGAGAATCTCAGGAACTGATAATGATCTGGATGAATCGGAATATGCAGATATGCATCCTGTAAATCTATTGTGGACATATAATTCCCTTGCTGAACAAAAGGTAAGATAGTCCTTACAGTTACCATCTTGAACGTTGGTATCCTTACATAACGATTCAATATTTTTAGATCCAGAACTGGTCTGAAAGAATTCTCCTTCTTTGGTACAATGAAGAGATTTGAATAAAACCCCATCCCCTGTTCCGGAACTGGAACTGGCATAATTACTCCAGTCAACTCTAGATCTGAAACACATTTCAGAAATGCTTGAGCTTTTACTGGATTTACTGGGACACGGGAAAGAAAAAATCTCTTTGCAGGAGGTCTCAACTTGAAACCAATTCTGTACCCTTCTGAAACAATGCTCTGAATCCAAAGATTGTGAACAGAATTGATCCAAATTTCCTTGAAAAAACGTAACCTGCCCCCTACCAGCTGAGCTGGAATGAGGGCCGCACCTTCATGTGGACTTAGAAGCAGGCTTTGCCTTTCTAGCTGGCTTGGATTTATTCCAGACTGGAGATGGTCTCCAAACTGAAAACTGCTCCTGAGGATGAAGGATCAGGCTTTTGTTCTTTGTTGAAACGAAAGGAACGAAAACGATTATTAGCCCTGTTTTTACCTTTAGATTTTTTATCCTGTGGTAAAAAAGTTCCTTTCCCACCAGTAACAGTTGAAATAATGGAATCCAACTGAGAACCAAATAATTTGTTACCCTGGAAAGAAATGGAAAGTAAAGTTGATTTAGAAGCCATATCAGCATTCCAAGTTTTAAGCCATAAAGCTCTTCTAGCTAAAATAGCTAGAGACATAAACCTGACATCAACTCTGATAATATCAAAAATGGGCATCACAGATAAAATTATTAGCATGTTGAAGAAGAATAATAATATCATGAGAATCACGATGTGTTACTTGTTGCGCTAAAGTTTCCAACCAAAAAGTTGAAGCTGCAGCAACATCAGCCAAAGATATAGCAGGTCTAAGAAGATTACCTGAACACAGATAAGCTTTTCTTAGAAAGGACTCAATTTTCCTATCTAGAGGATCCTTAAACGAAGTACCATCTGACGTAGGAATAGTAGTACGTTTAGCAAGGGTAGAAATAGCCCCATCAACTTTAGGGATCTTGTCCCAAAATTCTAATCTGTCAGACGGCACAGGATATAATTGCTTAAAACGTTTAGAAGGAGTAAATGAATTACCCAAATTATCCCATTCTTTGGAAATTACTGCAGAAATAGCATCAGGGACAGGAAAAACTTCTGGAATAACTACAGGAGTTTTAAAAACCTTATTTAAACGTTTAGATTTAGTATCAAGAGGACCAGAATCCTCTATTTCTAAAGCAATTAGGACTTCTTTAAGTAAAGAACGAATAAATTCCATTTTAAATAAATATGAAGATTTATCAGCATCAACCTCTGAGACAGAATCCTCTGAACCAGAGGAATCATCAGAATCAGAATGATGATGTTCAGTTAAAAATTCATCTGTAGGGAGAGAAGTTTTAAAAGATTTTTTACATTTACTAGAAGGAGAAATAACAGACATAGCCTTCTTTATGGATTCAGAAACAAAATCTCTTATATTATCAGGAACATTCTGCACCTTAGATGTTGAAGGAACTGCAACAGGCAATGGTACTTTACTAAAGGAAATATTATCTGCTTTAACAAGTTTGTCATGACAATCAATACAAACAACAGCTGGAGGAATAGCTACCAAAAGTTTACAGCAGATACACTTAGCTTTGGTAGATTCAGCACTTGACAGCGATTTTCCTGTAGTATCTTCTGACTCAGATGCAACGTGAGACATCTTGCAATATGTAAGAGAAAAAACAACATATATATAAAGCAAAATTGATCAAATTCCTTAAATGACAGTTTCAGGAATGGGAAAAAATGCCAAAGAACAAGCTTCTAGCAACCAGAAGCAATAAAAAATGAGACTTAAATAATGTGGAGACAAAAGTGACGCCCATATTTTTTTCGCGCCAAATAAGACGCCCACATTATTTGGCGCCTAAATGCTTTTTGGCGCCAAAAATGACGCCACATCCGGAACGCCGACATTTTTGGCGCAAAATAACGTCAAAGAATGACGCAACTTCCGGCGACACGTATGACGCCGGAAACGGAAATAGAATTTTTGCGCCAAAAAAGTCCGCGCCAAAAATGACGCAATAAAATGAAGCATTTTCAGCCCCCCGCGAGCCTAACAGCCCACAGGGAAAAAGTCAAATTTTAAGGTAAGAAAAAATGTTAAATTAAAATGCATTATCCCAAATATGAAACTGACTGTCTGAAAATAAGGAAAGTTGAACATTCTGAGTCAAGGCAAATAAATGTTTGAATACATATATTTAGAACTTTATAAACAAAGTGCCCAACCATAGCTAGGAGTGTCACAGAAAATAAGACTTACTTACCCCAGGACACTCATCTACATATAGTAGATAGCCAAACCAGTACTGAAACGAGAATCAGTAGAGGTAATGGTATATATAAGAGTATATCGTCGATCTGAAAAGGGAGGTAAGAGATGAATCTCTACGACCGATAACAGAGAACCTATGAAATAGACCCCGTAGAAGGAGATCACTGCATTCAAATAGGCAATACTCTCCTCATATCCCTCTGACATTCACTGCACGCTGAGAGGAAAACCGGGCTCCAACTTGCTGCGGAGCGCATATCAACGTAGAATCTAGCACAAACTTACTTCACCACCTCCATCGGAGGCAAAGTTTGTAAAACTGAATTGTGGGTGTGGTGAGGGGTGTATTTATAGGCATTTTGAGGTTTGGGAAACTTTGCCCCTCCTGGTAGGAATGTATATCCCATACGTCACTAGCTCATGGACTCTTGCTAATTACAGGAAAGAAATAAAGGCCTCCTTTACAAGCAACAAGTTAACTCTAAGTATGGGGAATATACAGGGAGTGCAGAATTATTAGGCAAGTTGTATTTTTGAGGATTAATTTTATTATTAAACAACAACCATGTTCTCAATGAACCCAAAAAACTCATTAATATCAAAGCTGAATAGTTTTGGAAGTAGTTTTTAGTTTGTTTTTAGTTATAGCTATTTTAGGGGGATATATGTGTGTGCAGGTGACTATTACTGTGCATAATTATTAGGCAACTTAACAAAAAACAAATATATACCCATTTCAATTATTTATTTTTACCAGTGAAACCAATATAACATCTCAACATTCACAAATATACATTTCTGACATTCAAAAACAAAACAAAAACAAATCAGTGACCAATATAGCCACCTTTCTTTGCAAGGACACTCAAAAGCCTGCCATCCATGGATTCTGTCAGTGTTTTGATCTGTTCACCATCAACATTGCGTGCAGCAGCAACCACAGCCTCCCAGACACTGTTCAGAGAGGTGTACTGTTTTCCCTCCTTGTAAATCTCACATTTGATGATGGACCACAGGTTCTCAATGGGGTTCAGATCAGGTGAACAAGGAGGCCATGTCATTAGATTTTCTTCTTTTATACCCTTTCTTGCCAGCCACGCTGTGGGGTACTTGGACGCGTGTGATGGAGCATTGTCCTGCATGAAAATCATGTTTTTCTTGAAGGATGCAGACTTCTTCCTGTACCACTGCTTGAAGAAGGTGTCTTCCAGAAACTGGCAGTAGGACTGGGAGTTGAGCTTGACTCCATCCTCAACCCGAAAAGGCCCCACAAGCTCATCTTTGATGATACCAGCCCAAACCAGTACTCCACCTCCACCTTGCTGGCGTCTGAGTCGGACTGGAGCTCTCTGCCCTTTACCAATCCAGCCACGGGCCCATCCATCTGGCCCATCAAGACTCACTCTCATTTCATCAGTCCATAAAACCTTAGAAAAATCAGTCTTGAGATATTTCTTGGCCCAGTCTTGACGTTTCAGCTTGTGTGTCTTGTTCAGTGGTGGTCGTCTTTCAGCCTTTCTTACCTTGGCCATGTCTCTGAGTATTGCACACCTTGTGCTTTGGGGCACTCCAGTGATGTTGCAGCTCTGAAATATGGCCAAACTGGTGGCAAGTGGCATCTTGGCAGCTGCACGCTTGACTTTTCTCAGTTCATGGGCAGTTATTTTGCGCCTTGGTTTTTCCACACGCTTCTTGCGACCCTGTTGACTATTTTGAATGAAACGCTTGATTGTTCGATGATCACGCTTCAGAAGCTTTGCAATTTTAAGAGTGCTGCATCCCTCTGCAAGATATCTCACTATTTTTGACTTTTCTGAGCCTGTCAAGTCCTTCTTTTGACCCATTTTGCCAAAGGAAAGGAAGTTGCCTAATAATTATGCACACCTGATATAGGGTGTTGATGTCATTAGACCACACCCCTTCTCATTACAGAGATGCACATCACCTAATATGCTTAATTGGTAGTAGGCTTTCGAGCCTATACAGCTTGGAGTAAGACAACATGCATAAAGAGGATGATGTGGTCAAAATACTCATTTGCCTAATAATTCTGCACTCCCTGTATATCTCTCTGGAGAAAAGCCACAGGCCTGTATACAGATTTTGTTTGGTTTAAGTAGTATAAGCTAGGTGGCTGGACTAGTTGCTTGCTGGGGATGCAGCCGAAGCTCTGTTCAATACAACTGAAAGGAAAACAGAATTATTATTGTTTTCCTGTATATCGATCACTATTCTGGTTAAAGAAAAAGAGATATTAGAACACAAACATGGACTTAGGTATCTATCAGTGAAGAGACTGTGGTATTAGGTCTGTGATTTAAACGCCTCTCATTTTGTTAATACCACTGTTCAGCTAGTCTGATAAATACCTTAAAGGGACAAAATACTCATATGCTAAATCACTTGAAACCGATGCAGTATAACTATAAAAAGCTGACAGGAAAATATCACCTGAGCATCTCTATGTAAAAAAGGAAGATAATTTACCTCACAAAAAAAAATGAAGAAATGAACAGCAGCCAATCAGCATCAGCAGTGCTGAGGTCATGAACTCTTTTACTGTGATCTCATGAGATTTGACTTAACTCTCATGAGATTTCATTGTAAACTTCCTTACACTGAATAGGGAAATAACATGAGAGTGCACAAGGCTCAATCCTTCGGCTGTCCCCGGACAGACATACTGATATGCTGCTTAGAAGTCCTTTACAATGGGATGTGGCTACTGAGGAACTTTTGAAGTAAAATATCCTTCTTTTTTACATAGAGATGTTCAGATGATATTTTCTAGTCAGCTTTTTACAGCTATGCTGCATCACTTTCAAGTGTTTAAACATTTGGGTATTATGGCCCTTTAAGTAACCAGAAGCAGTGACACTAACCAAAAAGTCTATGATACTTAAAGTGTAAAGTATAAAGTCTCTTCTACTGTCTGGTAAGATCATCTATAGTTATGGATGTAGGATAAAGGGCTTCGTCAAGAAGCTACAATACTGAAGTTGCATAAAGCTGCGTTCTGGAAGTCCTGTCTTGAAACATCACGTAACAATAAAAAGCCATGATATAACTTTCAACTGCTTTTGGGGTACTCCTTGAAAGGGAGACAAACTCATTATATTGCTGCTCAATAAACTCTCACAAAATCAATAGGTGTAACTGTTGGACGTAAACAATGATATCGGCTTAATAACAAATAGTGTGGATAATGAGAGCTCACTGATCCAGTACTAGAAAGAAAGGAGTAGGAGTTGGACACTCAAAATAATTATTTACAGAATTCTAAAACACACGTTCATACCTGTTGTATTAATTGAAGTACTTTGTTTTTATTTGAGGGTATTATTTACTATCAATAAATAATGTGTATAAGTAGAAATATGCAGGCTGACTAAGCCACAGCTTTGATAATGTTGTGGGAATAATAGAATAACAAGAAAAGGAATAGAAGGGGGAAGATTATACTGGTATAGACATTGGTAGATAACTTCTGACCCCAAGAACTTGGAGAGGGAATACAGCTAAAGCTATACTACTAATTGGTGTGGGGTTTTTTGTTTTGTTTTTTTTCTTCTTCATCCCTTCACTGTTTTCACACATTGCCCTGTTCACACCACTCTTTGTATATTTCCACGTTTATTTCACTTCTGCGGAGACCCAGTTCACTCACAGGGTCAGTCACACTCACAGATATTTGGATTTTTCTTTTTTTTTCTCTTCCCTTCACCCTCACCGCCCATCCTCCCGTTCCCATCACCACCAAACACATAGACACATCCCTGGTGTCCTTTCCTCTTTATTTTTTCTTATCTATTTTATGGAGAGGTTTGTCACTCTATCCAAAACAAAATCTCCAACTATGCCCTCGAAAAGCAAAGTAAAAAAGGTTAATAATTGTCAGGATTTCACCCTGCTTTGTTTGCTATTTGCTGCTGGCTGCCATTTTACTCACCTCTCTCACTGAATCAGATGCAGAGTGTGTAACGCTGCTCACTCATCTGGGTGCCCTCTTATGGCCAAACTGGTGAACATCATCAGTGTGAGACAGGTTGCAGTCCCAGGATTATGATGTCACACTTATTATTTAAAGGGCCTCTGTTCAGTATGCTTTGCCCTTGCGTTGTCTCGGACTTGTTTGTTAGTTCCTGTGTATTACCTGGCTTGTCTGATGTCCCTTCTGGTTCCTGATCCCTCGCTTGTTCCTGACTCTGCTGTTTTCCTAGTTCATGATCCCGGCTCGTCTGACTACTCGCTTTGGATCCTGACTTGGCTCGTCTGACTACCAGCTCTGGCTTTGACTCCTGGCTTGTGGACTTTTTATAATTTTTTGTTATTAATAAAGGTGTGATTATTTTTGCACTTCCCGTCTCAGTCTGATTCCTGGTACCCTGACAGTAATATAAAGTATTATACGTCTAGCTCTTAGGACAACATTAGTGAAGAAGCTAACTCTTTAACAAGTAACATGGATAAGCTAATTACAACTAACTAATTACAAAATAATATTGCTCATCTGATCTAATGCTTCCAATATTTGATCAGATTCAAAGAGATTTGGCTGCCTAGCTAATGAATTTTACCATTTCACAGTTAGAATTGCTGAGGTTGAACTGAGAGTATCAGACGTAGAAGACAAATAAAGTACAAGAGACAAAAATAGATCGGTTCGACACTTATATTAAAAAACTCCAGGACAAAGTAGAAGATTTGGAGGACCGATTGTGTTGTAACAATATTAGAATTGTGGGTGTTCCTGAAACTGTCAAATTCAAAGACCCACTCCATTTTGTATCAATTCCCATGCTATTAAATATGACAGGGGGGAATGGTTAAAGTAGAAAGAGCTTATAGAGTTGTTACACAAAGACTGGGCCAGATGGATCTGCTATTAAAAGATCAATAGTTGCAAAACTATTAGGCCTAGATTTGGAGTTTGGCGGTAGCCGTGAAAACCAGCGTTAGAGGCTCCTAACGCTGGTTTTAGGCAACCGCCGGTATTTGGAGTCATTTAAAAAAGGGTCTAACGCTCACTTTTCAGCCGTGACTTTTCCATACCGCAGATCCCCTTACGTCAATTGCGCATCCTATCTTTTCAATGGGATCTTTCTAACTCCGGTATTTAGAGTCGTGTCTGAAGTGAGCGTTAGAATTCTAACGACAAAACTCCAGCCGCAGAAAAAAGTCAGTAGTTAAGAGCTTTCTGGGCTAACGCCGGTTTATAAAGCTCTTAACTACTGTGCTCTAAAGTACACTAACACCCATAAACTACCTATGTACCCCTAAACCGAGGCCCCCCCACATCGCCGACACTCGATTAAATTTTTTTAACCCCTAATCTGCCGACCGCCACCTACGTTATACTTATGTACCCCTAATCTGCTGCCCCTAACACCGCCGACCCCTATATTATATTTATTAACCCCTAACCTGCCCCCCACAACGTCGCAGCCAGCTACCTACAATAATTAACCCCTAATCTGCCGACCGCAAAGAGCCGCCACCTACGTTATACTTATGTACCCCTAATCTGCTGCCCCTAACACCGCCGACCCCTATATTATATTTATTAACCCCTAATCTGCCCCCCTCAACGTCGCCTCCACCTGCCTACACTTATTAACCCCTAATCTGCCGAGCGGACCATAAAGTTATTAACCCCAAATCCGCCTCACTAACCCTATAATAAATAGTATTAACCCCTAATCTGCCCTCCCTAACATCGCCGACACCTAACTTCAATTATTAACCCCTAATCTGCTGACTGGAGCTCACCGCTATTCTAATAAATGTATTAACCCCTAAAGCTAAGTCTAACCCTAACACTAACACCCCCCTAAATTAAATATAATTTTAATCTAACGAAATTAATTAACTCTTATTAAATAAATTATTCCTATTTAAAGCTAAATACTTACATGTAAAATAAATCCTAATATAGCTACAATATAAATTATATTTATATTATAGCTATTTTAGGATTAATATTTATTTTACAGGTAACTTTGTATTTATTTTAACCAGGTACAATAGCTAAAATAGTTAAAATAATTACAAAATTACCTGTAAAATAAATCCTAACCTAAGTTACAATTAAACCTAACACTACACTATCAATAAATAAATTAAATAAAATACCTATAATTATCTACAATTAAACCTAACACTACACTATCAATAAATAAATTAAATACAATTCCTACAAATAAATACAATGAAATAAACTAACTAAAGTACAAAAAATAAAAAAGAACTAAGTTACAAAAAATAAAAAAATATTTACAAACATTAGAAATATATTACAACAATTTTAAACTAATTACACCTACTCTAAGCCCCCTAATAAAATAACAAAGCCCCCCAAAATAAAAAAATGCCCTACCCTATTCTAAATTACTAAAGTTCAAAGCTCTTTTACCTTACCAGCCCTGAAAAGGGCCCTTTGCGGGGCATGCTCCAAGAAGTTCAGCTCTTTTGCCTGTAAAAAAAAACATACAATACCCCCCCCCCAACATTACAACCCACCACCCACATACCCCTAATCTAACCCAAACCCCCCTTAAATAAACCTAACACTAAGCCCCTGAAGATCTCCCCACCTTGAGTCGTCTTCACCCAGCCGAGCCAAATTCTTCATCCAAGCGGAGCAAGAAGAGGTCCTCCATCCGGTAGAAGTCTTCATCCAAGCGGGGCAGAAGAGGTCTTCCATCCGATTGAAGTCTTCATCCAAGCGGAATCTTCTATCGTCATCCATCCGGAGCGGAGCGGCAGCATCCTGAAGACCTCCGACGCGGAACATACATCCTGGCCGACGACTGAACGACGAATGACGGTTCCTTTAAATGACGTCAGCCAATCAGAATCAAGTTCAATCCGATTGGCTGATCTAATCAGCCAATCGGATTGAACTTGATTCTGATTGGCTGATTCCATCAGCCAATCAGAATATTCCTACCTTAATTCCGATTGGCTGATAGAATCCTATCAGCCAATCGGAATTCGAGGGACGCCATCTTGGATGACGTCATTTAAAGGAACCGTCATTCGTCGTTCAGTCGTCGGCCAGGATGGATGTTCCGCGTCGGAGGTCTTCAGGATGCTGCCGCTCCGCTCCGGATGGATGACGATAGAAGATTCCGCTTGGATGAAGACTTCAATCGGATGGAAGACCTCTTCTGCCCCGCTTGGATGAAGACTTCTACCGGATGGAGGACCTCTTCTTGCTCCGCTTGGATGAAGAATTTGGCTCGGCTGGGTGAAGACGACTCAAGGTAGGGAGATCTTCAGGGGCTTAGTGTTAGGTTTATTTAAGGGGGGTTTGGGTTAGATTAGGGGTATGTGGGTGGTGGGTTGTAATGTTGGGGGGGTATTGTATGTTTTTTTTTACAGGCAAAAGAGCTGAACTTCTTGGGGCATGCCCCGCAAAGGGCCCTGTTCAGGGCTGGTAAGGTAAAAGAGCTTTGAACTTTAGTAATTTAGAATAGGGTAGGGCATTTTTTTATTTTGGGGGCTTTGTTATTTTATTAGGGGGCTTAGAGTAGGTGTAATTAGTTTAAAATTGTTGTAATATATTTCTAATGTTTGTAAATATTTTTTTATTTTTTGTAACTTAGCTCTTTTTTATTTTTTGTACTTTAGTTAGTTTATTTCATTGTATTTATTTGTAGGAATTGTATTTCATTTATTTATTGATAGTGTAGTGTTAGGTTTAATTGTAGATAATTATAGGTATTTTATTTAATTAATTTATTGATAGTGTAGTGTTAGGTTTAATTGTAACTTAGGTTAGGATTTATTTTACAGGTAAATTTGTAATTATTTTAACTATTTTAGCTATTAAATAGTTCTTAACTATTTAATAGCTATTGTACCTGGTTAAAATAAATACAAAGTTACCTGTAAAATAAATATTAATCCTAAAATAGCTATAATATCATTATAATTTATATTGTAGCTATATTAGGATTTATTTTACAGGTAAGTATTTAGCTTTAAATAGGAATAATTTATTTAATAAGAGTTAATTAATTTCTTTAGATTAAAATTATATTTAATTTAGGGGGATGTTAGTGTTAGGGTTAGACTTAGCTTTAGGGGTTAATACATTTATTAGAATAGCGGTGAGCTCCAGTCGGCAGATTAGGGGTTAATAATTGAAGTTAGGTGTCTGCGATGTTAGGGAGGGCAGATTAGGGGTTAATACTATTTATTATAGGGTTAGTGAGGCGGATTAGGGGTTAATAACTTTATTATAGTAGCGCTCAGGTCCGGTCGGCAGATTAGGGGTTAATAAGTGTAGGCAGGTGGAGGCGACGTTGTGGGGGGCAGATTAGGGGTTAATAAATATAATATAGGGGTCGGCGGTGTTAGGGGCAGCAGATTAGGGGTACATAGGGATAATGTAAGTAGCGGCGGTTTACGGAGCGGCAGATTAGGGGTTAAAAACATAATTTATGTAAGAACTTACCTGATAAATTCATTTCTTTCATATTAGCAAGAGTCCATGAGCTAGTGACGTATGGGATATACATTCCTACCAGGAGGGGCAAAGTTTCCCAAACCTCAAAATGCCTATAAATACACCCCTCACCACACCCACAAATCAGTTTAACGAATAGCCAAGAAGTGGGGTGATAAGAAAAACGTGCGAAAGCATATAAAATAAGGAATTGGAATAATTGTGCTTTATACAAAAAAATCATAACCACCACAAAAAAAGGGTGGGCCTCATGGACTCTTGCTAATATGAAAGAAATGAATTTATCAGGTAAGTTCTTACATAAATTATGTTTTCTTTCATGTAATTAGCAAGAGTCCATGAGCTAGTGACGTATGGGATAATGACTACCCAAGATGTGGATCTTTCCACGCAAGAGTCACTAGAGAGGGAGGGATAAAATAAAGACAGCCAATTCCTGCTGAAAAAAATCCACACCCAAAATAAAGTTTAATGAAAAACATAAGCAGAAGATTCAAACTGAAACCGCTGCCTGAAGTACTTTTCTACCAAAAACTGCTTCAGAAGAAGAAAATACATCAAAATGGTAGAACTTAGTAAAAGTATGCAAAGAGGACCAAGTTGCTGCTTTGCAAATCTGATCAACCGAAGCTTCATTCCTAAATGCCCAGGAAGTAGAAACTGACCTAGTAGAATGAGCTGTAATCCTCTGAGGCGGAGTTTTACCCGACTCAACATAGGCAAGATGAATTAACGATTTCAACCAAGATGCCAAAGAAATGGCAGAAGCTTTCTGGCCTTTTCTAGAACCGGAAAAGATAACAAATAGACTAGAAGTCTTTCGGAAAGACTTAGTAGCTTCAACATAATATTTCAAAGCTCTAACAACATCCAAAGAATGCAACGATTTCTCCTTAGAATTCTTAGGATTAGGACATAATGAAGGAACCACAATTTCTCTACTAATGTTGTTGGAATTCACAACTTTAGGTAAAAATTCAAAAGAAGTTCGCAACACCGCCTTATCCTGATGAAAAATCAGAAAAGGAGACTCACAAGAAAGAGCAGATAATTCAGAAACTCTTCTGGCAGAAGAGATTGCCAAAAGGAACAAAACTTTCCAAGAAAGTAATTTAATGTCCAATGAATGCATAGGTTCAAACGGAGGAGCTTGAAGAGCTCCCAGAACCAAATTCAAACTCCAAGGAGGAGAAATTGACTTAATGACAGGTTTTATACGAACCAAAGCTTGTACAAAACAATGAATATCAGGAAGAACAGCAATCTTCCTGTGAAAAAGAACAGAAAGAGCAGAGATTTGTCCTTTCAAGAAACTTGCGGACAAACCCTTATCTAAACCATCCTGAAGAAACTGTAAAATTCTCGGTATTCTAAAAGAATGCCAAGAAAAATGATGAGAAAGACACCAAGAAATATAAGTCTTCCAGACTCTATAATATATCTCTCTAGATACAGATTTACGAGCCTGTAACATAGTATTAATCACAGAGTCAGAGAAACCTCTTTGACCAAGAATCAAGCGTTCAATCTCCATACCTTTAAATTTAAGGATTTGAGATCCTGATGGAAAAAAGGACCTTGCGACAGAAGGTCTGGTCTTAACGGAAGAGTCCACGGTTGGCAAGAGGCCATCCGGACAAGATCCGCATACCAAAACCTGTGAGGCCATGCCGGAGCTACCAGCAGAACAAACGAGCATTCCTTCAGAATCTTGGAGATTACCCTTGGAAGAAGAACTAGAGGCGGAAAGATATAGGCAGGATGATACTTCCAAGGAAGTGATAATGCATCCACTGCCTCCGCCTGAGGATCCCGGGATCTGGACAGATACCTGGGAAGTTTCTTGTTTAGATGAGACGCCATCAGATCTATTTCTGGAAGTTCCCACATTTGAACAATCTGAAGAAATACCTCTGGGTGAAGAGACCATTCGCCCGGATGCAACGTTTGGCGACTGAGATAATCCGCTTCCCAATTGTCTATACCTGGGATATGAACCGCAGAGATTAGACAGGAGCTGGATTCCGCCCAAACCAAAATTCGAGATACTTCTTTCATAGCCAGAGGACTGTGAGTCCCTCCTTGATGATTGATGTATGCCACAGTTGTGACATTGTCTGTCTGAAAGCAAATGAACGATTCTCTCTTCAGAAGAGGCCAAAACTGAAGAGCTCTGAAAATTGCACGGAGTTCCAAAATATTGATCGGCAATCTCACCTCCTGAGATTCCCAAACTCCTTGTGCCGTCAGAGATCCCCACACAGCTCCCCAACCTGTGAGACTTGCATCTGTTGAAATTACAGTCCAGGTCGGAAGCAAAAAAGAAGCCCCCTGAATTAAACGATGGTGATCTGTCCACCATGTTAGAGAATGTTGAACAATCGGTTTTAAAGATATTAATTGAGATATCTTTGTGTAATCCTTGCACCATTGATTCAGCATACAAAGCTGAAGAGGTCGCATGTGAAAACGAGCAAAGGGGATCGCGTCCGATGCAGCAGTCATAAGACCTAGAATTTCCATGCATAAGGCTACCGAAGGGAATGATTGTGACTGAAGGTTTCGACAAGCTGAAATCAGTTTTAAACGTCTCTTGTCTGTTAAAGACAGAGTCATGGACACTGAATCTAACTGGAAACCCAGAAAGGTTACCCTTGTCTGAGGAATCAATGAACTTTTTGGTAAATTGATCCTCCAACCATGATCTTGAAGAAACAACACAAGTCGATTCGTATGAGATTCTGCTAAATGTAAAGATTGAGCAAGTACCAAGATATCGTCCAAATAAGGAAATACCACAATACCCTGTTCTCTGATTACAGACAGAAGGGCACCGAGAACCTTTGTAAAAATTCTTGGAGCTGTAGCTAGGCCAAACGGTAGAGCCACAAACTGGTAATGCTTGTCCAGAAAAGAGAATCTCAGGAACTGATAATGATCTGGATGAATCGGAATATGCAGATATGCATCCTGTAAATCTATTGTGGACATATAATTCCCTTGCTGAACAAAGGGCAGAATAGTCCTTATAGTTACCATCTTGAATGTTGGTATCCTTACATAACGATTCAATATTTTTAGATCCAGAACTGGTCTGAAGGAATTCTCCTTCTTTGGTACAATGAAGAGATTTGAATAAAACCCCATCCCCTGTTCCGGAACTGGAACTGGCATAATTACTCCAGCCAACTCTAGATCTGAAACACATTTCAGAAATGCTTGAGCTTTCACTGGATTTACTGGGACACGGGAAAGAAAAAATCTCTTTGCAGGAGGTCTCAACTTGAAACCAATTCTGTACCCTTCTGAAACAATATTCTGAATCCAAAGATTGTGAACAGAATTGATCCAAATTTCTTTGAAAAAACGTAACCTGCCCCCTACCAGCTGAGCTGGAATGAGGGCCACACCTTCATGTGGACTTAGAAGCAGGCTTTGGCTTTCTAGCAGGCTTGGATCTATTCCAGACTGGAGATGGTTTCGAAACTGAAACTGCTCCTGAGGATGAAGGATTAGGCTTTTGTTCTTTGTTGAAACGAAAGGAACGAAAACGATTATTAGCCCTGTTTTTACCCTGTGGTAAAAAAGTTCCTTTCCCACCAGTAACAGTTGAGATAATAGAATCCAACTGAGAACCAAATAATTTGTTACCCTGGAAAGAAATGGAAAGTAGAGTTGATTTAGAAGCCATATCAGCATTCCAAGTTTTAAGCCATAAAGCCCTTCTAGCTAAAATAGCTAGAGACATAAACCTGACATCAACCCTGATAATATCAAAAATGGCATCACAGATAAAATTATTAGCATGCTGAAGAAGAATAATAATATCATGAGAATCATGATCTGATACTCGTTGCGCTAAAGTTTCCAACCAAAAAGTTGAAGCTGCAGCAACATCAGCCAAAGATATAGCAGGTCTAAGAAGATTACCTGAACACAGATAAGCTTTTCTTAGAAAGGATTCAATTTTCCTATCTAAAGGATCCTTAAACGAAGTACCATCTGACGTAGGAATAGTAGTACGTTTAGCAAGAGTAGCAATAGCCCCATCAACTTTAGGGATCTTGTCCCAAAATTCTAATCGGTCAGACGGCACAGGATATAATTGCTTAAAACGTTTAGAAGGAGTAAAAGAATTACCCAATTTATCCCATTCTTTGGAAATTACTTCAGAAATAGCATTAGGAACAGGAAAAACTTCTGGAATAACCACAGGAGATTTAAATACTTTATCTAAACGTTTAGAATTAGTATCAAGAGGACCAGAATCCTCTATTTCTAAAGCAATTAGTACTTCTTTAAGTAAAGAACGAATAAATTCCATTTTAAATAAATATGAAGATTTATCAACATCAATCTCTGAGACAGAATCCTCTGAACCAGAAGAGTCATCAGAATCAGAATGATGATGTACATTTAAAAATTCATCTGTAGGGAGAGAAGTTTTAAAAGATTTTTTATGTTTACTAGAAGGAGAAATAACAGACATAGCCTTCTTGATGGATTCAGAAACAAAATCTCTTATGTTATCAGGAACATTCTGCACCTTAGATGTTGAGGGAACTGCAACAGACAATGGTACTTTACTAAAGGAAATATTATCTGCATTAACAAGTTTGTCATGACAATTAGTACAAACAACAGCCGGAGAAATAGCTACCAAAAGTTTACAGCAGATACACTTAGCTTTGGTAGATCCAGCACTAGACAGCGATTTTCCTGTAGTATCTTCTGACTCAGATGCAACGTGAGACATCTTGCAATATGTAAGAGAAAAAACAACATATAAAGCAAAATTGATCAAATTCCTTAAATGACAGTTTCAGGAATGGGAAAAAAATGCCAAAGAACAAGCTTCTAGCAACCAGAAGCAATGAAAAATGAGACTGAAATAATGTGGAGACAAAAGTGACGCCCATATTTTTTGGCGCCAAAAAAGACGCCCACATTTTTTGGCGCCTAAATGCTTTTGGCGCCAAAAATGACGCAACATCCGGAACGCCGACATCTTTGACGCAAAATAACGTCAAAAAATGACGCAACTTCCGGCGACACGTATGACGCCGGAAACGGAAAAGATTTTTTGCGCCAAAAAAGTCTGCGTCAAGAATGACGCAATAAAATGAAGCATTTTCAGCCCCCGCGAGCCTAACAGCCCACAGGGAAAAAGAGTCAAATTTTTGAAGGTAAGAAAAAAATTATCAATTTGAAATGCATTATCCCAAATATGAAACTGACTGTCTGAAAAATAAGGAATGTTGAACATTCTGAGTCAAGGCAAATAAATGTTTAAATACATATATTTAGAACTTTATAAACAAAGTGCCCAACCATAGCTTAGAGTGTCACAAAAAATAAAATATACTTACCCCAGGACACTCATCTACATGTTTGTAGAAAGCCAAACCAGTACTGAAACGAGAATCAGTAGAGGTAATGGTATATATAAGAGTATATCGTCGATCTGAAAAGGGAGGTAAGAGATGAATCTCTACGACCGATAACAGAGAACCTATGAAATAGACCCCGTAGAAGGAGATCACTGCATTCAAATAGGCAATACTCTCCTCACATCCCTCTGACATTCACTGCACGCTGAGAGGAAAACCGGGCTCCAACTTGCTGCGGAGCGCATATCAACGTAGAATCTAGCACAAACTTACTTCACCACCTCCATAGGAGGCAAAGTTTGTAAAACTGATTTGTGGGTGTGGTGAGGGGTGTATTTATAGGCATTTTGAGGTTTGGGAAACTTTGCCCCTCCTGGTAGGAATGTATATCCCATACGTCACTAGCTCATGGACTCTTGCTAATTACATGAAAGAAAATAATATACAGGGGTCAGCGATAGCGGGGCGGCAGAATAGGGGTTAATAAGTGTAAGGTTAGGGGTGTTTAGACTCGGGGTACATGTTAGAGTGTTAGGTGCAGACGTAGGAAGTGTTTCCCCATAGGAAACAATGGGGCTGCGTTAGGAGCTGAACGCGGCTTTTTTGCAGGTGTTAGGTTTTTTTTCAGCTCAAACAGCCCCATTGTTTCCTATGGGGGAATCGTGCACGAGCACGTTTTTGAGGCTGGCCGCGTCCGTAAGCAACTCTGGTATCGAGAGTTGAAGTTGCGTTAAATATGCTATACGTTCCTTTTTTGGAGCCTAACGCAGCCATTCTGTGGACTCTCAATACCAGAGTTATTTTAAAGGTGCGGCCAGAAAAAAGCCAGCGTTAGCTACGCGGGTCGTTACCGACAAAACTCTAAATCTAGCCGTTAGATTTTCAAGATTAAATGGAGATACTAAAATGTTATAGAAAACAAAAAGAACTTGGGAGAACATAGGTTACTAACATTTCAGGATTTTTCAATGGAGACCTCCAATAAGAGAAAGGACCATTTTTTTTTTTTCAATAAGTTTAATTCAGAAAGGTTTAGATGGAAGATTGTTATATCCTGCAAAAATGAAGGTACAATATGAGGATGAATGGCAAACAATCAATAATGCAGCGGAAGCTAAATTGTTTATGCACAAGATAAATAATGTTGTCCGATATATACGTATATATAATTTATCTCTTTTTGTACTGCTATAAGATTAAAAAATTTAACTCAAGAATGTTTTCCAATTTTAAAGTATGAGATCATTTTGGTCTATGGATGATTACCTTGAAAAAAAATTCAGTAACTGCTGAGAATCTTTTTTTTAACCCCTTTTTTTCCCCTCTCTCTCCTCCTTGGTATATATATTAACATAAACTATGAGTAGAATTAACATTGTCTCTTGGAATATAGGAGGTATAACCTCCCTGAAAAAACATAAATTAATAATTAAACATTTTAAAAAATTAAAGGGACACTGAGCCCAAATTTTTTTCTTTCATGATTCAGATAGAGCATGAAATTTTAAGCAACTTTCAAATTTACTCCTATTATCATTTTTTTTTGTTCTCTTGCTATCTTTATTTTAAAAGCAGGAATGTAAATCTTAGCAGCCAACCCATTTTAGGTTCAGCACCATGGATAGCGCTTGCTTATTGGAGGCTTACCCACCAATAAGCAAGCATAACCCAGGTTCTCAACCAAAAATGGGCCAACTCCTATGCATCACATTCCTGCTTTTTAAATAAAGATAGCAAGAGAATGAAGAAAAATTGCTAATAGGAGTAAATTAGAAAGTTGCTTAAAATTGCCTGCTCTATCTGAATAATGAACGAAAAAAAATGGATTTGGTGTCCCTTTAAGAACAAATAGTGATTTTATCAAGAGACACACTTAAACCAATAGGAGATTGATAAATTAAAATTTGACTGGGTTGGAGAAGTGATAGCAATGCCTTGTTTGGGGAGGAAAAAGGGTGTGGCAATCCTAATAAATAAAAATCTAAAATCTAATATATTGTCAACAGAGTTACACACAGAAGTAAGGTTTATTATATTGAAAATTGAGATGTCGGGCCAGACATACGTGCTGTGTAACGTTTATGAACCAAACAAGTTTGATAAAGCTTTCTGAAATAAGCTGCAAATCAGATTGTTGAATCACTCAGAAAGTAATTTGATAGTGGCAGGTGACTTTAATCTCATCTCCCAAATTCCAATAGACAAATTCACTACAGATATGAGAAAAGTAAATATGAGAACCTATAAGAGGGAGGTGACATTATTACAATCATTTATAAAATATACTGAATTTGAGAGATGTGATCAAGTGCGGTAGCCCCGCATGAAACGCGTATGCTGTTTGCTGTCCTTCTGATCATTCGTTCTTTTTTTAATGATCAGTTTCTGTTTACCATGAATATTTTGCTTTTATTGGGCCCATATGTATAGTTTTTGGGTATGGAATGAACTATTCCTGCTTCTCAAACCCCAGATAAAATGATAGAGACTGTAATGCAAATCTAATGCTCACCAATGCCAAGAAAGATAATTTGTGAATATTTAACACAATGTGTGTCTGTGTAGTCAATGTCTGCTCAATTGATTGCTTTAAATATATAAAACCAATTTCTTCAGTGTTTATTTATATAAGTATTGTGTAATAGTTTGTGTTGTTTAACGTTTTAAGATATAGTATGACCATATATCATAATTTATAACAATGTGAATAAAGTGCACTGTGTGACAAATCTTCTGCAACCAAAATTCTTTGATTATTAATATACAATGCTATATAGAATCAATGCTACTCTTGAAAATTTCATACGTCTTAGACTTTGTATTTCAAAATGTGTTAACTTACAAATTCTAAGTATACCGATGTTCAAAAAGTATCTTAATTCAAATACTCTATAGGTATTTCTCTTTCATACAAATATATGCCAAAAAAACCGAAGAGGAGAATAAATATTAATAAAAGTTATTTATTATAACAATATAAAAATCAGATTAGATAAAATATCTAATCTGATTTTTATATTGTTATAATAAATAACTTTTATTAATATTTATTCTCCTCTTCGTTTTTTTTGGCATATATTTGTATGAAAGAGAAATACCTATAGAGTATTTGAATTAAGATACTTTTTGAACATCGGTATACTTAGAATTTGTAAGTTAACACATTTTGAAATACAAAGTCTAAGACGTATGAAATTTTCAAGAGTAGCATTGATTCTATATAGCATTGTATATTAATAATCAAAGAATTTTGGTTGCAGAAGATTTGTCACACAGTGCACTTTATTCACATTGTTATAAATTATGATATATGGTCATACTATATCTTAAAACGTTAAACAACACAAACTATTACACAATACTTATATAAATAAACACTGAAGAAATTGGTTTTATATATTTAAAGCAATCAATTGAGCAGACATTGACTACACAGACACACATTGTGTTAAATATTCACCAATTAGATTTCTTAAGCTTTCACTAGCGCCCTCACGCCCCACCCCCCCTTTTCGTATAAACACAAAATTAGTCTGAAGGACTTATTTACTGTGAGGTGTTTGGAATCACTGTTTCCAGCGCTCTACTTATCCCACTCACACCAAGAAAGATAATTTGCCTATAGGAGCCATGTTTTTTTAGATAAATTGTAACCCTCATCTTGGACTAATATTATGTCCCATTCATAATAGCTTTTAACAGCATGTACTGCGACTGTATGGGAGAAAATGGGTTGATAACTAAAACTGCTGCTGCCTAGCAATCAATTCTCTGAAGTGGAAACTATATCTGCAGGAAAGAGGCGGTGGACCAGGGATTCTCAAGCAAGAATGAAGACTACATTCTAGAACTGTGATTTAACCTGCCTACTTCTTGCTCTGCTATAGGGATTTAGCCTGTCATAACCAGAATTGTTATAATTACAGTCAATGAGAATAGCTTGTTTGTAGAGCTGTTTTCTAAAGACAACAATGTTTGATAAAATGTTAATGAAACCAGGAGGGAGTAATTTGCAAGAAACTTTTAGAAAAAAGTTGCTGATTATTTGAAATTCAGATTAAGTGCTGTTGCCTTGCCTCCTTGTCTGCATTTGTGGATTATGCCATTCTACTATATTTAACAGTCTTTTGAAGGGACAGTCTGCTCCAGATTTTTTTTATTTTTTTTAAAGATAGATAATCCCTTTATTACCCATTCTCCAGCTTTGCATAACCAACACAGTAATAGTAATGTACTTTTTACTTCTGTAATTACCTTGTATCTAAACCTCTGCAGACTGCCCCATTACCTCTGTTCTTTTGACAGACTTGCATTTTAGCCAATCAGTACTGACTCATAAATAACTCCACAGAAGTGAGCACGTTATCTATATGGCACACATGAACTAGCGCTGTCTAGATGTGAAAATTTGTCATAATACACTGAGATATAAGGCAGCTTTCAAGGCCTTAGAAATTAGCATATGTGCATACCTAGGTTTAGCTTTCAACAAAGAATACCACGAGAACAAACACAATTTGATGATAAAAGTAACTTGGAAAGTTGTTTAAAATTGCATGCCCTCTCTGAATCATGATAGTTCAATTTTGACTAGAATGTCCCTTTAAGGAGGCGACAAATATATCCTACACCAGAGATCAGAGTAATAGGGACTGTTCTGCTGGTTATATACATGCTGGGTGTTTGAGTAATGCAATAGTTCCAGCTATTTACATATCTCTAAACCTTTGCAGCTACAAATTATGCTTGTTAAACATTTTGTATGTTATTCCTTACATATATTATTTCTGCTAATGATGCGTGCCGAGACTTCTGAGCCACTCGTCTGACTCCACACACAGCAAGTCTGGCTTCAGTTGGTCCAACCACACTCGCTCCGTCTCGAGAGTGAGCACAATGTTATCTATAGGGCACACATGAACTAGCACTTTCTGGCTGTGAAAAGATAATAAAATGCACTGAGATAAGAGGTGGACTGCAGGGACTTAGAAACAGGCAGAGATTTAGAGGTTATAAAGTATGCAAAGCTGGAGAATGGGTAGTAAAGGCGTTGTCTATCTTTTTAAACAATAAAAAAAAAATCAAGTAGACTGTCTCTTTAATAATTCAAACATTAGTGAAGCTTTACATCATCACGCTTTCATTTACATTTCCAATATGAAAGAAGCGGTCAATTTTATTTACATTAATAGAATTATAATCTGACCCATTAAATAAAAGGAAACATATCCCTGAATTCTGTTTTTAGCAAAAAATGTATCTAAGCCATTTTCTTTGAAGTTATCTAAGGTATTGGCATTCACTACCTCCTTAGGCAAGATAGTCCACAATTTGATTGCTCTTACAGTGAAAAAATGTTTAGGTTGCTGGAGATTAAACCTCTAGCCTCTTGTCACAAACAATTGCCTTGAAATAAACAGCGCTTCTGCCAGCTCTGTATATAGACCTAGAATATTTTTGTATAAAGTAATCATATGAATTTAAAGTGATGGTAAATTTCAGACGATAAGAATGTTGCAATAAAAAATATATTAGTTTGCAAGTAAAATCACATAATTATATATATTTCATAATAAAAGATTTATAAACCTAATTGGTATTGTCTGTTGCTCCGCCCCCTTTCATTTCCTCTTTTGGCTGGGCTGTGATGTGTAGAGCAGTCCCACCCACTCTCTACATAGGCTTTCTAAGGGCTTTAAAGGGGCTGGACTTCAAGATTGTCAAATGACACAAATGTTGATTGGATGTTCACTGGAATTGTCATTAAAAAAACGAGTTAATCCAAGTGGGCCAACATAACATTGCAATGAATCATTACTATATGCACTAATTTAACCTTTTCACAGATGGATTAAAAACAAAAAAAGTAAACATATAATTTTTTTAATAGCAAAGATTCACTTTAACAAACTTCTCTTCGTAGTCTAAATCCTCCATTCCTCTTAGTTTTTTGTCCCTTCTCTGTTTTATTATTTAATTCTCCACTTCCTTAAAACACTAATGGCTAGATTTAGAGTTTTGTCGGTAAAGACCCGCGTAGCTAACGCTGCATTTTTTTCCAGCGCACCCTTAAGACAACGCTGGTATTAAGAGTTGTCGGAGTGGCTGCGTTAGGCTCAGAAAAGGGAGCGTTGAGCATAATTTAGCGCCACTTCAACCCTCAATACCAGCGTTGCTTACGGTAGCGGTAAGTTGGAAAAACTTGCTCGTGCGCGATATCCCCATAGGAAACAATGGTGCTGAGCTGGCTGCAAAAAAACCTAACACCTGTAAAAAAGCAGCGTTCAGCTCCTAACGCAGCCCCATTGTTTCCTATGGTGAAACACTCTCTAAGTCTGCACCTAACACCCTAACATGTACCCCGAGTCTAAACACCCCTAACCTTACACTTATTAACCCCTAATCTGCCGCCCCCACTATCGCTGACACCTGCATTATATTATAAACCCCTAATCTGCCGCTCCGGACACTGCCGCCACCTACATTATACCTATGAACCCCTAATCTGCTGCCCCTAACATCGCTGACACCTGCATTATACTATTAACCCCTAATCTGCCGCTCCGGACACCGCCGCAACCTACATTATAGCTATGAACCCCTAATCTGCTGCCCCTAACACCGCAGACACCGATATTATATTTATTAACCCCTAATCTGCCCCCTCCCAACGTCGCCGCTACCTAACTACAATTATTAGCCCCTAATCTGCCGACCGGACCTCGCCGCCACTATAATAAATGTTTTAACCCCTAAACCTCCGCACTCCCGTCTCGCAAACACTATAATAAATTGTATTAACCCCTAATCTGCCCTCCCTAACATCGCCGCCACCTACCTACAATTATTAACCCCTAATCTCCCACCCGCAACGTCGCCGCTACTATAATAAATGTATTGACCCCTAAACCTAAGTCTAACCCTAACACCCCCCCTAACATAAATATAATTTAAATAAAACAAAATAATATTCCTATAATTAAATAAATAGTTCCTATTTAAAACTAAATACCTGTAAAATAAACCATAAGATAGCTACAATATAACTAATAGTTACATTGTAGCTAGTTTAGGATTTATATTTATTTTACAGGCAACTTTGTATTTATTTTAACTAGGTACAATAGCTATTAAATAGTTATTAACTATTTAATAGCTACCTAGTTAAAATAATTACAAAATTACCTGTAAAATAAATCCTAACCTAAGTTACAATTAAACCTAACACTACACTATCATTAAATTAATTAAATAAATTAACTACAATTAAATACAATTACATTTAATTAAATAAACTAATCTATAATACAAAAACAAACACTAAATTACAGAAAATAAAAAAATATTACAAGAAGTTTAAACTAATTACACCTAATCTAAGCCCCCTAATAAAATAATAAAGCCCCCCAAAATAAAAACCCTACCCTATTCTAAAGTACAAAGTAATCAGCTCTTTTACCAGCCCTTAAAAGGGCTTTTTGCGGGGCATTGCCCCAAAGTAATCAGCTCTTTTACCTGTAAATAAAAATACAACCCCCCCAACATTAAAACCCACCACCCACATACCCCTACTCTAACCCACCCAAACCCCCCTTAAAAAAACCTAACACTAACCCCCTGAAGATCTCCCTACCTTGAGTCGTCTTCACCCAGCCGAGCCGAATTCTTCATCCAAGTGGCGCAGAAGAGGTCTTCCATCCATCAGAAGTCTTCATCCAGGCGGCGTCTTCAATCTTCATCCATCCAGAGCGGAGCGGAGCCATCTTCCAAGGAGCCGATGCGGTTCCTTTAAGGGACGTCATCCAAGATGGTGTCCCTCAAATTCCGATTGGCTGATAGTATTCTATCAGCCAATCGGAATTAAGGTAGGAAAAATCTGATTGGCTGATTCAATCAGATTGAAGTTCAATCCGATTGGCTCATTGGATCGGCCAATAGAATGTGAGGTCCATTCTATTGGCTGATCCAATGAGCCCTTTTAAGGGCTGGTAAAAGAGCTGATTACATAGTACTTTAGAATAGGGTAGGTCATTTTTTTTTATTTTGGGGGACTTTATTATTTTATTAGGGGGCTTAGATTAGGTGTAATTAGTTTAAACTTCTTGTAATATTTTTTTATTTTCTGTAATTTAGTGTTTGTTTGTTTTTTGTATTATAGATTAGTTTATTTAATTAAATGTAATTGTATTTAATTGTAGTTGATTTATTTAATTAATTTAATGATAGTGTAGTGTTAGGTTTAATTGTAACTCAGGTTTATTTTACAGGTAGTTTTGTAATTATTTTAACTAGGTAGCTATTACATAGTTAATAACTATTTAATAGCTATTGTACCTAGTTAAAATAAATACAAAGTTGCCTGTAAAATAAATATAAATCCTAAAATAGCTACAATGTAACTATTAGTTATATTGTAGCTATCTTATGGTTTATTTTACAGGTAAGTATTTAGTTTTAAATAGGAATTATGTATTTAATTATAGGAATATTATTTCGTTTTATTTAAATTATATTTATGTTAGGGGGGTGTTAGGGTTAGGGTTAGACTTAGGTTTAGGGGTTAATACATTTATTATAGTAGCGGCGACGTTGCGGGCGGGAGATTAGGGGTTAATAATTGTAGTTAGGTAGCGGCGACGTTGGGGGGGCAGATTAGGGGGTTATAAGTATAATGTAGGTGTCGGCGGTGTTAGGGGCAGCAGATTAGGGGTTCATAGCTATAATGTAGGTGACGGCGGTGTCCGGTCGGCAGATTAGGGGTTAAATAATTTTATTATAGTGTTTGCGATGTGGGGGGGCCTCGGTTTAGGGGTACATAGGTAGTTTATGGGTGTTAGTGTACTTTATAGCACAGCTTTATGTTCCCGCGTTAGCCCATAAAGCTCTTAACTACTGACTTTTTTTTGCGGCTGGAGTCTTGTCGGTAAAGGGTCTACCGCTCACTTGTTCCAAGACTCCAAATACCAGCATTAGGCAAATCCCATAGAAAAGATAGGATACGCAATTGACGTAAGGGGATCTGCGGTAGCCTGGAGTCGCGGAAAGAAAGTGAGCGGTAGAACCTTTCCTGCCTGACTCTAAATACCAGCGGCCGGTCAAAAGCAGTGTTAGGACCCCTTAATGCTGCTTTTGACGACTAACGCAGAACTCTAAATCTAGCCGTAAAATAGTTAAGAAATCATATGAAACATGTTTAAATGTATTATCATGTGTCACCGTGTTAACAAGTGTATGCTTGTTCATGCTTTCAGTACATTTTTAAGTTATAAAAATTACTTTAAACAAAATAGTAAAGACTGAATTAACTGAACACATTTCACAGTCAGCCCCTCTAGCAGAAATATCCCAAGAATATGTGACAAGTCTGTGGCTACACGGTAACCAAGGTGATATCTCTGCTGCAATAGTTCTGGTACACACGATATTGCCATCAGGGGTGATGTTCTTAATGAAAACCAGGAGAGCTAAGTACAGTACAATATGTCCCCATATTAACTGCCTTACGAGTTTGGCGTTAGCCTTAAAAAGCAGCGTTGAGAGGTCCCAACGCTGCTTTTTACCTAACGCTGGTATTACGAGTCTGACAGGTAGAGGCTCACCGCTCACTTTTCTTCCGCGACTCGAGGCTACCGCAAATCCCCTTACGTCAATTGCGTATCCTATCTTTTTAATGGGATTTGCCTAATACTGGTATTACGAGTCTTGGAAGAAGTGAGCGGTAGACCCTCCCCTGTCAAGACTGATACCGCATTTAAAAGTCAGTAGTTAAGAGTTTTGTGGGCTAACGCCGGAACATAAAACTCTTAACTAAAGTGCTACAAAGTACACTAACACCCATAAACTACCTATTAACCACTAAACCGAGGCCCCCCCACATCGCAAACACTATAATAAAAAAAATTAACCCCTAATCTGCCGACCGGACATCGCCGCCACCTACATTATACCTATGAACCCCTAATCTGCTGCCCCTAACATCGCCGACACCTGCATTATATTTATTAACCCCTAATCTGCCGCCCCCAACGTCGCCGCCACCTAAAATAAGTACAAAATTACCTGGAAAATAAATCCTAACCTAAGTTACAATTACACCTAACACTACACTATCATTAAATAAATTACCTAAACTACCTACAATTAAATACAATTAATTCAATAAACTAAATTACGGGGAAAAAACAACACTAAATTACAGGGAAAAAAAAGAATTACAAGAATTTTAAACTAATTACACCTAATCTAATCCCCCTAATAAAATAAAAAAGCCTCCCAAAATAATAAAATTTTCCTACCCTATACTAAATTACAAATAGCCCTTAAAAGGGCCTTTTGCGGGGCATTGCCCCAAAGTAATCAGCTCTTTTACCTGTAAAAGAAAAATACAATACCCCCCCCAACATTAAAACCCACCACCCACACACCCCTACTCTAAAACCCACCCAATCCCCCCTTAAAAAAAACCTAACTCTAACCCCCTGAAGATCTCCCTACCTTGAGCCGTCTTCACCCAGCCGGGCACAACTGGTCCTCCATACGGCAGAAGTCTTCATCCGATCGGGGCAGAAGAGGTCCTCCAGATGGCAGAAGGCTTCATCCAGACTGCATCTTCTATCTTCATCCTTCCGGAGCGGAGTGGAGCCATCTTCTATCCAGCCGACGCGGAGCCATCCTCTTCAAACGACGTCCTAACGAAGAATGAAGGTTCCTTTAAATGACGTCATCCAAGATCCTTGCATCAGCCAATAAGCTAGCTAGCTACAATGTAACTATTAGTTATATTGTAGCTAGCTTAGGGTTTATTTTATCGGTAAGTATTTCGTTTTAAATAGAATTAATTTATTTAATTATGTTAAATTAATTTTGTATAATTTAAATTATATTTAACTTAGGGGGGTTAGACTTAGGGTTAGACTTAGGTTTAGGGGGTTAATAAATTTATTATAGTAGCGGCGACGTTGGGGTCGGAAGATTAGGGGTTAATAAATTTAGGTAGGTGTCGGCGACGTTGGGGGGGCAGATTAGGGGTTAATAAAATGTATTAAAGTGGCGGCGATGTCCGGTTGGCAGATTAGGGGTTAATAATTGTAGGTAGGTGGCTGCGACGTTGGGGGCGGCAGATTAGGGGTTTATAACTATAATGTAGGTGGCGGCGATGTTGGGGGCAGTATATTAGGGGTTCATAGGGATAATGTAGGTGGCGGCGGTGTCCGGAGCGGCAGATTAGGGGTTAAAAATATAATGTATGTGTCAGCGATAGCGGGGGTGGCAGATTAGGGGTTAATAAGTGTAAGATTAGGGGTGTTTAGACTCGGGGTTCATGTTAGGGTGTTAGGTGCAGACATATTTTTTATTTTCCCATAGGAGACAATGGGGCTGCGTTAGAAGCTGGACGCTGCTTTTTTGCAGGTGTTAGTTTTTTTTTACAGCCAGCTCAGCCCCATTGTTTCCTATGGGGAAATCGTGCACGAGCACGTTTAGCCTGCTTACCGCTACCGTAAGCAACGCTGGAATTGAGGTGAGATGTAGAGCTATATTCTGCTCTCCGATCACCTTTTTGCGGCTAATGCCAGGTTTAAAAAAACCTGTAATACAAGTGTTGGCTTAAGGTAAAGTTAGAAAAAAGAACCTCGTTAGCAACGCACCCCTGTTAACGCCAAACTCGTAATCTCGCCGATTGTGTTTAATTGTTCTTGATCACAGTGAGTGTCTTCTGTTCACAGGCCGTCTGCGGGTCAGCAAATACTGAGGAGTCTTGACATTTTGTTTATCAAGTCTGCAGCAAGAAATGTACAGAAGTAAATCTATCCATGAAAGAGCCTGTAAGAATATTTGTAACCAACCTGCCTCCATCTTGTATCTATTCCTCCATCTTGTATCTATTCAGCCATTCTGAACTAACACTGAGCTTTATTATGCTATAAATAAAGTCTCCTGATCTGTTACAGGGAAACCTCTATATCTTATAACTTTGTGTAGCTTAGCATTTGCTTTGTTAAATATGCCCCATCACATATCTTACCTCAGGCAGATGAGTGCCTATCTCTGTCTCAGGGTTGAACTCTCACAGCTTTGTCTTTTATTAAACACAAACAATCCTATGTCTGAAACTTGTAACTTTCCACTAATTATGTTGCAATAAGGGGGCAATTATGAAGCCCTCTGTGTCAATTTACAATGTATGTGATGTATGCTATATAACCGCAGCACTGTTTATAATACACAGAGCAGAGGACTATATTCTGTGTGCCTGCCTGATTTTGCTCTCCAAGGCCTTGTGTGGTGAAATACTCTGTTCCTGCTGAAGTTCAGAATACTGACTAGTGATAAAGTGCTATCCCGGCCCTGAGAGGACCTCTGACAGAATCCTTGGGGTAAAATGTACGCTGTGCAACCGCAAGAAATTCACAACTGCCAAGAGAGACAGAAGGATCCATACTGTATCCATAATGTACATACCAAAGGCAGAATTAAAGGGACAGTAAATTCCAAATCAAACTTTTTTGATTCAGATAGGGCATGCAATTTTAAACAACTTTCAGATTTTCCTATAACATCAAATTTGCTTTGTTCTCTTGGTATTTTTTGTTAAAGGCTAAACCTAGGTAGGCTCATATGCTAATTTCTAATCCCATGAAGGCCACCTCCTATCTGAATGTATTTGAGAGTGTCTCACAGTTAGAGGGCGTTAGTTAATGTCTGCAATTTAGATACAAATTGTGCTGACGCCCGTGGAGTTACTTAGGAGAGGCCACTGATTGGCTAAAATGCCTGTCTGAGATAAGAAAGCAGTCGGCAGAGGCTTAGATACAAGGTAAAAAAAGTGTATTAATTTAACCGTGTTGGTTATGCAAAAATGGGGAATGGGTAATAATGGGATAATCTATCTTTTTAAACAATAACATTTTTGATGTTTACTGTTTTTTAAATAACATGAAAAGGGCAAATATTAGAAATAAGGAGTTGACCCATAGAAAAACGTATCTAATGATTCTCACAGAAAAACACCGTTAAAGTTTATGGGGACTTTTTTATATAGATCATTAGATCAACTTTTCTAAGGAAGTGTGATCGACCCCAACATCTGTAACCTAAAGAAACTTTACTCTGAGAAAAAACTGTTAGATATAACAAAGCTCTATTGCTTGTTACTAAAGCTACATGGTACTAATATTTTTTTTTCCATAAGTTAAAGGGATATGAAACCTCACATTTTTATTTCATGATTCAGATAGAGAATACAATTTTAAACAATGTCTCAAATTACTTCTATTATCTAATTTGCTTCATTCTCTTGGTATCCTTGGTAGAAGGAGCAGTGCACTACTGGGAGCTAGCTGAACAATGACAAGGGGTATATATGCAACCACAACTCTGCAGCTAACTTCCAATAGTGCATGACTGCTCCTGAGCCTACAAAGGTATGTATTCCAACAAAGGATACCAAAAAGAACATAGCAAAGTTGTTTAATGACTCTTATACATCATACGATTTTAAAGTTTTTGTTTTGTTTTTAAAAATTGATTCTTTACTTCTGATGATTTATTTTTTATTTTTTTATTTTTTTTAATTTGTTATTTTTACCATTTTGCAGTGTACAATAGGCAAATACATCCAAGAATAACAACAATAATGAACGTATAGCTTCAAACAACACACAAAACAAAACATATTGCTCAATTCTCAAGATTACATTACATATTAATACTCAAACCAGTTGTTTAACGGGAACATCTAGACATTGTTGTACTCGAGTCAACGAGAAAGTTCAAATTTACCTTCCACAAAATATCATTACGTTGACCGATTGTCCTTGAAATAAGAAGCATTAGTAGAGATGAAGGTAAGGTATAAGGATGTCTCACGTCCCGGGGCCGGGGGGCTCCCCTCCCCAGTGGTGTTATTTTGCTGTTGCATGGTTGTAGTGTTAGGGGTATTATCAGTAGGGGGTGGTATTGAGTCTTGCCATAGGAATGTGGCTTCTAGAAAAAAGGGTAGCTTGCTACGCTTCATATAACCATATTCCTCTAGGCCCAAGAGATCGGCCGTCCTATCTAACCACATACCTTTTGTGGGCGATACTGTTATCTTCCACGCCCTAGCAATTAAAGAGCTGGCACCATTAATTCCAGTCTGCAAAAGGAGAGATTTTAACTTACAGGAGATTTTGGGGTTATCATTTAGTAACGCTATTCCATGGTTCAATCTGAGTGACTCCCCTATTAGTGATTGAAAGTGAAGTTCTACCTCTTTCCATAAAGGTTTTATTTTGGGGCAGTCCCACCACATATGTAGTAAGCTACCCAATTCCCCACAGCCCCTCCAGCATTTCCGTGAAGACTCTGGATATATGGTATTTAGTTTAGTTGGTGTTTAGTACCAGCGTAATAAAATCTTGTAATTCATCTCCAGTATCTGTGGGGATGTGGAGGACCTTCTTGTTTGTTGGAATATTTTTTCCCATTGTTTCTGATCTAAGTTTATATTAAGATCCGTGGCCCATTTGTTTGTGTATGTTGGTAATTGAGTTTTCTGGTGATCTAGGAGTAGTCTACGAGACAAAGACAGAGGTCCTCGAATAGCAATACCTTTATCGCATAGACTCTCAAAAGGTGTTAGAGGGAGTAATAAGTCTTTTTTGTGTGGTGACTGATGTTTGAATAAAATGATGTAATTGCGCGTATTTGAGCCATCCTGTGAATCTCCCATCTGCTATATTGTCAAGTCTATTTCTGTCCCGTAGTTTCCCTCCCTCTGTGAACCTGGACAAAGGAATTGTGTACCCCCATTCAGTCAGTCTCCTAAATCCCCAATCTAGGCCTCCGACCATTTCTTTGTTCAGCACTATAGGGAATAATGGTGACCAGCTCAATGTTATGTTTGGATTAGCAATTTTTATCTTCTCCCAGTTTTTAAATAGGTGTCTATGTAATTCTAGTTGTTGGCATTGAGATGGTCGTAGGTCATTGGGTACCCAACATAATGCGTGAACGAGTGGTGCTCTGAGGATGTGAGAGTCTATGGAGACCCATGCTTTATGATCACCTGCCCCATGCCAGTCCAGAATTCTCTGAAGGGTCACTGCGTCATGGTAATTTTCAATTTTTGGTAGCCCTAGGCCACCTAATGTCGTCGGTCTGTAAAGGGTATTCCGGTTAATTCTAGGTTTGCATTTTCTCCAAATGCAGGAATTAATGTAGCTTTGCATGCAGTTTAAAAACCATGTAGGAAGGTGTGTTGGTAGAGCCTGTAGGACATATAAGATTTTTGGGAGGGTTGTCATTTTTATAGATTGAATCCGTCCCCATCATGAAAGAGGTTTAGTCGCCCAAATGGTAAGATCAGATGTGTAGAGTGAAGTAATGCTTCATAGTTTTTCTTGCAAAGAGTAGAAGGGAGGGGGGAGAGGTGTATACCCAGGTATTTAATTGATTCTGAAAGGTTCTGAAACTCCAATGTGCTAAGGGATATGTTTAAAATTTTTGATTTTGATTTATTCACTAAAAAGTTTGAAAATTTACTGAATCTGTCAATCTCGAGCATAATAGCTGGGATGGATTGTGAAGTAGATGATACTGAGAACAGTACATTGTCTGCGTACATGGCTATTTTAAAGTGATTAGGGCCCAGTTTTATACCCGTTATATCATCGTTTGCACGGATGAAGGAGGCTAAGACTTCCATGGTTAAAATGAATAAAATAGGGGAGAGCAGACACCCCTGGCAAGTGCCGTTTTGAATGAGAAATGGATCTGATAGCATACCGTTAGTTCTCACTCTGGAATATAAACTACGAATTCGAGTGACCATTTTAGCTCGGAACCCAAACGATTCTAATGTGTTTTTCAGGAATTGCCAATTTGTTCTGTCGAACGCCTTTTCGGCATCCATTGTTATTAATACTGATTTGATGTTTTGTAGTTTTGCATAGGCTGAGAGTGTTATGGCTCTAATCGTGTTGTCGCAGGCTTTGCAACGAGGGACAAACCCACCTGATCTGTGTGTTTTTTATATCTGTGTTTAATAGGGAGATCGGTCTATAACTACCCGGGTCATCTTGTGGTTTTTCAGGTTTGAGTATAACCGTAATATGTGCTGTTAACATGTCTGATAAAAATTTAAGCGAATCGTCAATGGCCTGAAAAAGGGTCAATAGTTGAGGGGCCAAGAGATCTTTAAAAGTCTTATAATAAGAGGTAGTAAAGCCGTCAAGACCAGGACTTTTGCCCGAAGGGAGATGTGATATAACGGTTCGGATTTCATTTAATGTGATTGGTTTATTCAAATCAATAGTTTGGGCCTGAGTTAACTTGTTTACGCCCGTCGACTCTACATATTGGTGTGTTTTTGTATTATGTGTTTGGGAATTTGGAGTTTTCAGATTGTAAAGTTATTTATAAAAGTCGCTGAGATGGTTTGCTATCTCCTTACTGTCATGAATATAGGTATCACCTGGTTTTTTAAGTTTGTGAATATGTGTAAGGCTTGATGTTGTTTTTAGAGCTCTTGCTAATAGAGGGCCAGTTCTGTTGCCTTCATAAAAAAAAGGTTTTCCTTAGCATAAGGGCTTCCCTTTGTGCCTCCTTAAGGAGGATATTATTGAGTTCCCTCCATGTGCTTGTAATTTGAGATAAAAGTTTGGTATCTTTAGGAGAGTTCTTGTGTTTAAGTTCTAGTTGGTGTAGTCGGGTGGTTAGAGAGTTCATTGTGAGATTGTATATTTTCTTTAGGTGAGCTTTGTGTTTGATACAGTCACCCTGAAGGACTGCTTTATGTGCTTCCCACAGTGTAAGCGAAGATGTAGTAGGAGTATTGTTAAGGTGAAAGTACTCTTTGATTTAAGTTGCTAAGGATTGGAGGGTCGGTGGGTGATGCAGTAGGTATTCATCTAACCTCCAATTGAACGTATATATTGGAGTATCTGGCCATATTAGTTCAAGTGAAACCATAGAATGGTCTGTCCAAGTTGTTGGTTTGATATCTGTGTCAGAGGCTATGGATAGACTAGATTGATCTATATATAGATAATATAACCTGGAATACATGGCCCAGGGGTATGAGTAAAATGTATCATTTATTTATTGGGGGTGTTGAATCCTCCATACATCAACCAATCCTAATTGTTTGCAGCATTTGTAAACTGAGTCGGGGGGTCTAGATAAAGAGGTTATTTATTGTGGGGATGAAGAATCTAGTGAGGGGTCCATAGTAACATCTAAGTCTCCACCTAATATTAGTGTTCCTTTTTTATTTTCTAGTACTAGAGACAATAAACGCCTGAAAAATGACATCCTGTTTGAATTAAGTGCATATACATTGACCATAGTGACTGGTCAATGTATATTTATCTAGACTGGGGGTCTAGATAAAGAGGTTATTGTGGGGATGAAGAATCTAGTGAGGGGTCCATAGTAACATCTAAGTCTCCACCTAATATTAGTGTTCCTTTCTTATTTTCTAGTACTAGAGACAATAAACGCCTGAAAAATGACATCCTGTTTGAATTAAGTGCATATACATTGACCATAGTGACTGGCCTATTGAATAACAGACCGACCACTATTAATATCCTGCCCTCTCTATCTGAGATGGTATTATGTAGTTGAAAGGGAACATTAGGGTGAAGGAAAATGCCCAACCCATTTCTTTTTTTTCATTAGAGTTAAAGTATCCTGTTGGTAATTCTCTAGAAGAGATCTTTGGTTCTGCTTATCTAGGGAAATGTGTTTCCTGTACGAAAACTACTGAATATTTTTGTTTTGCAAACCATCGCAAAGCAATGGAAGAGTTAAGTCCTTTTGTATTTTGTGAAGCTATATGCAAGGGCCTATGCATTGTGCGTATGGGTAAGAGAGAGCATGTATAATGTCTTACCTTGATGTGGTAATGGCAGAGCTGGTATGTGGTCCCCCGTCCCAGGATTCGTGAGACAGGAAGGGAAAGGTAGCGGAGGTAAGGTAATATAACCTGAAGTACAAATCTGGGTAGATGGATTGGCTGAAATGAGCAAATAAACAATAAGAAACAAACAAACAATAAACATTACAATCAAATCATTAGCTACCTTAAACTTAAATACTAGACTAGACCAGATAGGGATCCTTTAATTAAAGAAGGGAGGGGGGTCTGCAGCAATTTCACTGCTGCTGCTCCTGGAACTTTGTTAAATCATGGTGACCATCCTGCCCAGGGAAGGGTAGATAAGTAACAGTCTATGAGGATATAATGTAATACCTCCATGTCCAATTCTAGCACTAGCCTTCTCTATGATATATTACAAACCAGTACATATCGGAGTTCAATAATCTCTTATGTCAGTAGTGAATCAAAGAAGTGGGAATTCTTTGAAAACTGCTGTATCTAGCAAAACGACCTCCTTTGAAATAGTGTTGTGTTATCCGTCTGGATGAGAAATGTCACGCCTCAGGGTGGTGTTCTGTTACAAGGTTCCATTGATTTTTTTCCGGTAACTAAGGATTTAGTTTTCTTGGGGATCGTGGTCCATTTCTGTCATTGGGTTTTAGGTTGAGTAGATCTTTGGGCCTCAGTGTCGTAGGTCTTCTCTTCCACTTGGGGTGGTCTTGGTTGTGGGATATTCAATTGGCAGCAGAATCTTTCCAAGTCCTCTAGGTCTCTGTAGGTCCCCTTTTTATTGTCTTTTAGTACTTTAAGTGAGAATGGGAATCCCCAGCGATATGGTATACCAAGCCCTCTCAGATGAGTTGTGAGAAGCCCCACTTCTTTGTGTTTTGCTAGTGTTATGGGGCTTAGGTCTGCATATATTTGTAAGGATGATCCTTGGAACTGGACTGGTGATTTCTTCCTTGCTGCCACCAATATATTTTCCTTTTCTTGGAAGTAGTGACATCTTAGAATAACATCTCTGTGTGGCACTGACGCCTGAGGTTTAGGACGAAAATCTCTATGGGCTCTGTCTAGAGTTATGAGTGTTTCAGACTCCTTGTCCAACAGAAAGCAGAATAAATTCTGGATATATTGTGGTAGGTCAGCAGGTATAATGGTCTCAGGGATTTCCCTGATTCTTAGATTTTGACGGCGGCCCCTATTATCCAAATCTTCCATCTGGGTTTGTAATTGGATAATTTCAGCAGTTTGTTGTTGTAGCTGTAGAGCTGTTAAGTTTGTAGATTCAGAGAGTTATTCAGCATGATCTTCTAGCTGTACCACTCTATTGCCAAGGTCTGTGACATCTTAACATCAGCCAATCCGTCTTTGATCAATTGACTTACTTGTAACATAAAAGCAGAAAAATCTTCCTTGGAAGGTAGAGATCTTTGGTCAGCTCTGGTTAGAGGAAGATCTTCGTGTTGTGTAGTTCCCAAGTCCTCTCTTTCCTCGCCAGTATCCGAGTGTGGTGAAACTGGTGAGGAGATGCTAGGGGTGTCCACCTATTTGAAATAAGTGTTCATTCTGGCACTTGAGGCGAGAGCTGCTTTTAGGGACTTATCTGCTTTTAATTGTCGTTCGGCTGCCATGATAGTGATGTGTTATCTTGCTTGAGTAAAGTATGTTTATTCAAAAGTCTTAAATATCCCACACACTGTAGCTTTCTGTCAATGATAGAGTTGGTATTTAAGAATTATGTTTCCTTTAGTATTACAAGATGGCTCTTAAGGTCCCTCTGTGAATGATATACTCTGCCTATTGTGATATGCAGTTAGTACAGGAGTATTGGTCCTTATAGGCAAGCTGTAGATTAAAATTGAGGGTTGTGGTATTGGCCTATTATAAATGCTGAGTGGCTAAGCAACCATGTTATGCGAGTATAGCTCCCTGGATAATAACTTGGTGCTGTATAAAGAGCCCGGTACAAAGTTATATTACCCTTGTATTTTTTCCCATATCCCTATTGCTGTAGGTTCTTTCAAGGCCTTCTCTATGTAGCCCCCTTTTCGTTAAATTTCAATAGTTGTTGGTTTGTGTATTGCGGGATCGTCTCTTACCGCAACTAGGCCTCAGGCAGCGTTACCTAGTTTACCCCAAACTCACTTGGTCTGCTATGAGGGGTTTCCCATTTGCAGTCTCGCTGATTGGAGGTGTCCGTGAGGATTGCGCTACTCAGCTGTTTCCCTCTGCTCAGTAGTGGCAGCCAGTTGTGGTGGAAGGCATCAGGCTGGTGCGACTAGGCCGCAAGGAGCTGTTGCGCAGTTTGCGCAGGTGTTCTGCCTGTCTCATATATGTGGAATATGGAGGTCCTTAGGGATCTTCTAAACAGACCGGAGGTAGGAGGAAGGTTAGTGGCGGTTAAAATCCCTTAAAGGATGTAAATTCGGCTCCCTGAATAAGTGTAAATCATTGCTCCAAGAGTCAGCTTCACGGAACTTCACTCTAGTGCGACCATGCTGGTCCTTGGCCGACTCTGCCCCCCCGATTTTAAAGTTTAACTTGCCTTTACTGCCCCTTTAAGGTAATTCTTACACTACATAGATTTGTAGGAACATTTATTAAATAAAATTATAGAAGATAAATAGAACAAATATTTATGTTTGTTATATATCAACACATTCCATCCTGAAACCAAATAATTCCTAACTTAAAAGGCCACGTGGATGCATTTCTGTTTTGAAAAGAAGCTTTTTTGTAATATACATGTATTAGCAAAGATTATTCTAATAAAAGCTATAGCTGTTTCAAAAGTGTATTTAAAAGGGACAGTCTACTCCAGAATTTTTTTTGATTTTCATGTCATTACCTAATTTATTGCAATTCGCTGAATGCTCTGGCCTATAAATGTAACACTGCTAAGGGGAAGCAATGCAGGCTTAGATAGCAGCATTGTAAGATCATCTGATCACATTTCTTAAATGACCAAAGAATTATACAAGAATTAAGTAAACATTTGTAAGTGAGGCACAAAGAATTATACAAGAATAAAGTGAACATTTATAAGTTAGGCACAAAGAATTATAAAGAATTGAACAAGGACTGGACGCAGGATAAGTCAAGTTCTGTTTTAATACTGAGTTTTATCCACTGTTTTACTATCTTGTAAAATGCCCAAGATCTTTATATTCCTCTTTGCCACCTTGTGTCTCTTTAACAAACTACTTTACTCTATTACTCCTTCCCCCTCACCACCTGCACTGTTCATTAGCCCATCTCTCTTAACCTCACCTTACTTTTGTATTCATGAACTTCACACATTCATAAAGACTCTCTCTCTCCCCCTTGCATCTCATCACAAAAACATTACTGCAAATCTGCATCTCATGTCACGCTCCCTCTTGCTCATACTAGCTGCTGGTGACATCTCCCCTAATCCTGGTCCCCCACAACTTCCTTGCCCTGCGCACCCACATGTGCCCTTCAATAGACTTAAAAAACAAAACTCTGGTAATCTAAATCTTATTCCTCTTGCATCTAAAGCCACCAGCCCCTTCACTTGTGCACTATGGAACTCTCGCTCTGTTTGCAAAAAGCTCACTTCTATCCATGACCTCTTTATCTCCCACTCTCTCAATCTTCCGTCTCTCATAGAAACCTGTCTCTCTCCTTCAGATACAGCTTCCTCTGCCGCATTGTCACATGGGGGTCTCTACTTCAGCCACACTCCTAGATCTGATAATAGAGTGGTGTTGGTATTTTACTTTCCTCTCATTGCACCTTTCAACAAATACAGCCCTTCTCTTCCCTCACATTTTCTTCATTTGAAACACACATGATTCGCTTATTCTCTTCACTCTCTATATGTGTTGCAGTCATAAACCGCCCCCCTGGCTCCTCAACTCTATTTCTAGATCACTTTGCCGCCTGGCTACCTTATTTCCTTTCCTCAGATACCCCTGCCCTCATTCTTGGTGACTTCAACGTCCCTGTTGACAATCCCACTGCCTCCTCTGCAAAACAGCTTTTGCAACTAACTTCCTCTTTTGGCCTATCACAATGGACTGACTCTCCCACTCACAAAGATGGTAACTTGATCTGATTTTCAGCTATTGATGCACTATCTCAAACTTCACAAACTCCTCTTTCTGACCATCATCTCCTCACTTGTAACATCACTTCCCTCCCTACAACTCTCCCCCTTCTTCTACCCCTTACACCAAACTTCACAGAAGAATCAAGTCATTAGATTAGCAACAGCTCGCTAGCTCTCGAACCTCTCCTCTCTTCCATCCCCTCCTTTTCCTGCCCTGATGAATCTATCTGCCACTACAACTCCATCCTTACATCGGTCCTTGACAATCTGGCCCCAAATACCATAGCTCGGAAATCATACACTCATCCTCAGCCCTGGCATACTCCTCTGACACGGTACCTACGCAAATGTTCCGGTACTGCTGAGCGACACTGGAGGAAATCTCAGAGTTCAGCTGTCTTTCTTCACTATAAGTTCATTTTGAACTCTTAATATTAAGCCCTTAATCTATATAAACAACATTACTTCTCTACTCTTATCTCTACTCTTTCTTCAAACCTAAAACCTCCCACTACAACTTCTCTCTCAGTTCAAGATTTTGCCAGCTACTTCAACATCAAAATCGACTCCATCAGAAATTAAATCGGCTCGCAACATACTACCGGTCTCCCCACCCCACCCCCAAAAGCTCACAATCATCCAAAACCCACATAGCCAGAAATTTAGCTCTTTTGCCCCTGTTATAGAGAAAGAAGTTTCTGCCCTTATACTATCCTCTCAACTCACTCTATGTCCCCTCAACCCCATCCCCTCACAGTTACTCCCTCCCTCTCTTCTACCCTTACCCCTATATTCACACACATCTTCAACCGCTCCCTCAGCACTGGTATATTTCCCTCATCTCTTAAACATGCACTGGTCACACCTATCCTCAAAAAACCTTCTCTCGATCCAACCTCCCCATCCAACTACCACCCTATTTCCCTACTCCCTCTTGCCTCAAAGCTTCTTGAAAAGCTAGTATATGCACGTCTATCCAATTTCCTTACATTAAACTCCCTCCTTGACCCACTGCAATCTGGATTTTGCCCCCTACTCTCCATAGAGACAGCAATTGTTAAGGTTACCAACGACCTACTTACAGCAAAATCCAAAGGCCATTTCTTTCTACCTATCCTCCTTGATCTGTCTGCAGCCTTTGATACTGTTGACCACCCTCTTTTACTCGAAACCCTCCATTCCTTCGGGATCTGCGACACAGCTCTCTTGTGGGTCTCTTCCTATCTGACTAACCGTACGTACCTTTAGTGTAGCCTTCTCTGGGGCATCCTCTGGGGCATCCCCGTAACCACTTTCTGTTGGGGTACTGCAAGGCTCTGTCCTCGGTCCCCTCCTCAATCTACACATCCAACCAAATCTACCTCTCTGCTCCAGAACTATCTCCTGCCTTGCTAACTTGTGTCACTAACTGTCTCTCTCATATCTCCTCTTGGATATCCTCTCACTACCTCAAGCTAAATCTCTCCAAAACTGAGCTCCTTATTTCCCACCTTCTTCCAAAATCTCCCCCCCCCCCCCCATTTCTCTGTAACTGTTGATAACTCCATCATTACCCCAACCCCACATGCCCAATGTCTTGGGGTTACACTTGACTCAGATCTATCTTTCACTCCTCACATTCAGTCCTTGGCTAAAGCCTGCTGCTTCCACCTTAAAAACATCTCTAAAATTAGATATTTCCTTACACAAGACACAACTAAGATTTTAATCCACTCACTCATCCTTTTCCGCCTTGACTACTGCAACTCCATCCTCTCTGGTCTCCCTAGCTGCCGCCTAGCTCTTTTACAATCCATAATAAATGCCTCTGCTAGACTCATCTTCCTTACATGTCACTCTTCATTTGATGCACCTTTCTGCCAATCCCTTCACTGGCTTCCTCTTGCCTCCAGGATTAAACACAAAATTCTCACTCTGACATACAAAGCCCTCAACTGCACTGCTCCTCCCTATATCTCAGACCTTGTCTCCAGATACTCTCACTCCCGTCCCCTTCACTCCGCTCATGATCTCCTACTCTCCTCCTCTCTTGTTACCTCCTCACATTTCCGTTTACAAGATTTTTCCAGACTGGCTTCCATTTTATTATGGAACTCTCTGCCTTGCTCCACAAGACTCTCCCCTAGTTTTGAAAGATTCAAACGCTCCCTGAAGACTCTACTATTCAGGGATGCATACAACCTTCACTAACCTTCCAATCTCCACTGCTATCCCCTTAAATCCCATAGCATGTAAGCCTATGAGCCTAGCTGTTTGTAGTTCACATTCATAAGAGCCGACTACAACAGTGCAACCCTCGGCAGGGCCCTGTACCCACTTGACCCCTGTAAATGTTATTTTGTAACCCACCTATGTTCATAGCACTGCGGAATCTGTTGGCGCTCTACAAATACCTAATAATAATAAAATTTCAGAGGTTTTTTTGACAGACTTGCATTTTAGCCAATTAGTGCTGTCTCATAAATAAATACACAAGAGAGAGCACAATGTTATTTATGTGGCACACATGAACTAGCGCTGTCAAGCTGTAAAAACTGTCCAAATGCACTGTGATAAGAGGCGGCCTTCAAGGGCTTAGAAATTAGCATATGAGTCTACCTAGGTTTAGCTGTCAACAAAGAATGCCAAGAGAACAACGCAAATTTGATGATAAAAGTAAATTGGAAAATTGCATGTCCTATCTGAATCATGAAAGTTTAATTATAACTAGACTATCCCTTTAAGTATGCACCGTGCACCAGCATTATCACCATAGCCTTGGCTCAGAGTGCCTAAGGTGTTTGTACCATCTGGTAATGACACAATTTGTTAAAGGGACATTCCAGTCAAAATTGAAATGCACATAGATTAATTACATCTTTGAATAGAAACATATTTGAAATATAGATATATTAGCAAAAATGCATCTAGTAAAAGTTATCACTGTGTTAATGTTAGCATTTTCTCTGCACGTGCATGTGAAGCATAGCTAGATATTTTCAGTGCACCAGCATTTTATATACTGCAGCTGCTCAGAGCACCAGTGGGGCTTGTATCATGTCAGCAATTAACAAATTAAGGCCTAGATTACGAGTTTTGCGGTAGCTGAAAAAGCAGCGTTAACAGGTGCTAACGCTGCTTTTTCACTACCGCTGGTATTACGAGTCTTGCAGGTTTAGGGTCACCGCACACTTTTTTGGCCTTACCGCAAAACGACTTACGTAAACTTCGTAAAGTCTTTTTTCTATGGGCCTTTTATAGCGCCGGTATTACGAGTCTGTCCTGGGAGGCCAAAAAGTGAGCGGTACACCCTATACTGTCAAGATTACTACCCCATTTTAAAGTCAGTAGTTATGAGTTTTATGGTACAACGCCGTAGCATAAAACTCATAACTAAAGTGCTAAAAAGTACACTAACACCCATAAACTACCTATTAACCCCTAAACCGAGGCCCTCCCGCATCGCAAACACTAAAATAAATTTTTTAACCCCTAATCTGCCGCTCCGGACACCGCCGCCACCTACATTATATTTATGAGCCCCTAATCTGCTGCCTCAACATCGTCAACACCTACATTATATTTATTAACCCCTAATCTGCCACCCCCAATGTCGCCGCAGGAAACTGGTGGTGGAAACTAAAAAATCTATGTATTCTTTGCTGTGACTTCAATAGTGAGCCATTGATTTGTGCGAGAGATTAGGAGCTTAGTTGGACTCTATACTCCAACCTATAGTTATATCCCTCCCAGGATATATAAATGACAGTACTCACTTACTACAACAATTGGAGAAGATTGTATGGCTCCCTGATTATCAATGGCTCACTATTGATGTCACAGCACTTTATTCAAGTATACCTCATGGTAAGGGACTTGAAGCCATGAAACATAGGATCATGAGATATACATCTTTCTCCAAAGAATACATAGATTTTTTAGTTTCCACCACCAGTTTCCTGCTCACACACAACTACTTTGTCTTCGAGGGATCTTACTACCTACAGAAATGTGGCAAAGCCATGGGGCAAAATTTGCCCCGGCATATGCAAATTTGTATATGGGCTAGTTCGAATTAAATAATATTTTCTCGGATGGTTTTCCCTACGGAGACGGAGTAGTTGTGTATGGTCGCTATATAGATGAACTTTTGGTCATCTGGGACAGGGGTAGCCAACTCAGTGAAAATTTGTTTATAGATTGGCTCAATAACAATGACCTGAATTTAAATTTTACTCACAATACAGCAAATGACACTATCTCCTATCTAGACCTTCAACTCTCTGTTGATGGAAATAACAATATAGTCTCTTCCATCTATAGAAAAATACTGGCACAAAACACTATACTTAGAGCAGATTCATGCCATGTTGGCCATATCACCAGAGGCATACCCAAGGGCCAATTCATTAGAGCCTGCAGGAACTGCACAACCCTTACAGAGTATACCAAACAGGCTAATTTAATAACCTCAAGATTACAAGAAAGAGGTTATAAAAAAAGCAATCTAACAAAAATAGCCAATGAGGTCAGCCAAATGGATAGGCAGAGATTGCTAGAAGGCTCATACAAACATGTGAACTTAAACAATCAAGATCTGCAATCCGCTAACAACTTAGTCTTCTCCACTGCATATAGCAAGCAGTATCACAAGATTTGTGACATAGTCTTGAAATATCTACCTATCTTGCCGAGTGATAACCAATTAAAACAAATATCTAAAAAACAGATCAGATGTGTAGCAAAAAAAGCCCCCACTATAGGAGAAAAAAACATTTTTTTAATAAACCAAGTAAGCCTTCACATTGGCTTACAATTTCTAATGTTTTTTTCAAATGTGGCCACATCTGTAAATGTTGCAACTACACAAATAAAACGGACCACTTCACTTCATCTCAAACAGGTCTAACCTACCGTATAAAAAATATATCTTGTCACATGTCTACAATGTTCCTTCCAGTATGTAGGACTCACATCTCGGGTCTTAAAAGACCGGATTAGGGAACATCTTCTGTCTCTAGAAGAAGACACACCTAGGACAGCTGTAGCAAAGCACTTTCGCTCCCATGGCATCCATACAAAACATCTTTTCCACTTCGTTGGCATAGACCACATTAGGAAGGATATTAGGGGAAGAGATAGAATAGGTAAATTACTCAGACAAGAAGCCTTTTGGATATTCATGTTACAAACAAAATACCCTAAAGGCATAAATAAGAGGCATGACCTAGACTTATTTACAGATTAGTTCCGATCTATCTTCACTAGTGCCAATCTGCTTATCCCTGTTGTTATCCTGTTTTTCTAAAACCACTTCCTTGTCTCTCTACAAATAGGATGGGGATAAAATTAACCGATATTATGAATAAAATGTTAGGGTTAATAATTCATATACCCCTTCCTTTTCATTCTACTTAGGTTCTAGAGTAGTCACATATTCTTGTAAGCCTTATATGTTACTTTTATTGTATATGTACTTATTTATTATTACTTTTGTAGATTTAATTTTTTAGTCATTATTTGTATATTTAACTTGAGGTATTTTCTCCCTTTGTTTTATCTTTACATTCTTGTGCTCTCTGTGCAACTCACTATTTCTTTAGCTGGCAGCTTCCATATTATACCTTTATAGTTCTTTTCCTAACACACAGTATATTTTTTTATTTGTTTTTACTTCTCTCAGTATATTATGCTCCAGCTAACAGAAGTTTTTAATCCTATCCATGCATTAATTTGTATCTATTGGATTATCTTATTGTATGTCATGTTTTTCAACCAGTGTTTAGTATACAAGTACGTCACAATGTGAGATTATTTTACCAATTTGTTTTCTCACGCCCACTGCTTTTTAAACCCTTTGTGATTGGATGATATACAGTTTATTAACACACCTTTTGAGCACACCTGAAGATCTCTGATGAAGCGCACTGAGCATGCGCGAAACGCGTCAGTTCTGCACTACCAAACCTTGTACACAATTTTGTCTTCAACTTTTATAGCCTGAATAAATCCACTTGGTTTATTGTTCCAGATGGCCCTCGTTTTTTGTTGCTTTTTGTATACACACACACACACACACACACACACATATATATATATATATATATATATATATATATATATATATATACACAGTATATATATATATATATATATATATATATACACACATGTATATATATATATACACAGACATATATGTATATATCTATATACACACACACATATATATATTTATAAATACAAAATTTGTTTTTTTTTAGCACACCTTAGAAAAAGTTTATATATACAACTTTGGGAGTGCTGCCAATATGACCCAGTAATTACACAAACAAAAAGGTATCGGCGCACATCCATTTTCAAAAGCACAACATATTTTTTGAACTGCTGCAAAAAAATGCCTGCAAACAACATCAAGAGATAACTATTCTTTTTAAATAAAATTGGGATCTTAGTCACACAATATGGCCATATTTTGCTTAGCCAGTTACCACTTACAAGGTGCCACAATATAGACTGGTCCTAACACTACAATACTTTTGCCACAGAGGGCTGAATCATTCTTGCTTTTACTCTTTATAATAGAATGAGAGTCCCTAGCTTAATATTCACCACTCCATTACACTGTCATGACCACACCTGAGCTTGGGTGGGGTGCTTAAACCAATGGGAGATGGTCAGTCTCCCTGATTATTTTTAAATACAGATACAAAATTTGTTTTTTAAGCACACCTTACAAAAAGTTTATATATACAACTTTGGGAGTGCTACCAATATGACCCAGTAATTACACAAACAAAAAGGTATCGGCGCACATCCATTTTCAAAAGCACAACATATTTTTTGAACTGCTGCAAAAAAATGCCTGCAAACAACTTATATAGACAATATAGCGCCTATCTAGAGTACGGATGCTATGAGGATCTGTAGCGCTAGTTATATAAACACATAGTAGAATGATGACTAGTATATTTTTTTTTATTCCAGCCAGGGATGTATGTATAATATTGCCTTAAACGTTGGGAATCTATATTTGACAACCTTATCTAGATATCTAACACGAGCGGCCACTAACTAGCAGACTTCCCTTGATGACACTTGCGGCAGCGGTAAACACTTGTTTGATAGTATTGTGAACAGATGTATTCAATTAGTCTTTTGGATATTACTGTTGCTTGATGTTTGACACACTTATTGACTTTTAAACATCCGGCTACTCGACTAACTGATGTAACATATGCTTTATGTAGATCTTGTCATAAACAGCTGTTGTCCTCCCATATATATATATATATATATATATATATATATAGTGTCATATCATGATAGCAATAGCCACTGGACACTCAAACACCTATGGGGATCTATGTGATATACAGTTGCAAGAAAAAGTATGTGAACCCTTTGGAATGATATGAATTTCTGCACAAATTGGTCATAAAATGTGATCTGATCATCATCTAAGTCACAACAATAGACAATCACAGTCTGCTTAAACTAATAACACACAAAGAATGAAATGTTGTCATGTTTTTATTGAACACACCATGTAAACATTCACAGTGCAGGTGGAAAAAGTATGTGAACCCCTAGACTAATGACATCTCTAAGAGCTAATTGGAGTAAGATGTCAGCCAACTGGAGTCCAATCAATGAGATGAGATTGGAGGTGTTGGTTACAGCTGCCCTGCCCTATAAAAAACACACACCAGTTCTGGGTTTGCTTTTCACAAGAAGCATTGCACAAAAGAGCTCTCAGAAGACCTACGATTAAGAATTGTTGACTTGCATAAAGCTGGAAAGGGTTATAAAAGTAAAACAAGCCAGATAGGATGCTGGCGAATAAACTAAAAGAAATAACTAGGGCTTCCACTATTCCACAAATTCAAAAAGCTAACGGCCAAGTCAGTAATGACCCACTCCAAATAGCCGACGAATTCGCCAAATTTTATAATAAGCTTTACAACTTACCCATTACCAAATCAGGAACTAGCATAAGGAGTGATTTAGACAACTTCCTAGGAAATAGCAGACTAAACACAGTTACAGAAGAAGAATTAGATTCCCTAAATTCCCCTGTCACGATACAAGAAGTTTTGCTGGCCATTAAGGAATAAAAAAAAAATAAGGCACCGGGCCCGGATGGGTTTCCAGGCTCTTTCTATAAAGATTTACAACTATCGGTAGCACCCTTACTGGTGAATCTATATAATAATATTTTACAAGGCGTAGATATCCCCCCAGATCTGTTAACTGCAAGGGTGACAGTCATTCCGAAACCAGGAAAGAATACACAATACTGTCAGAATTACCGGCCAATTTCATTAATTAATCAGGATCTGAAATTGTTCACTAAAATTCTTCATTGGAGACCTTGATGAACATATATTTTCTTCAAATAAGCCTCCAGCTTACACGGAGGTGTTCAAGCTTAAATCTGAAGGATACTACTTCAGCATCAGATGAAGGAATTATACTGTCCTTATCTGAGATTTCACCCTCAGAGGCTGCCGACGTATCTTACTCATCAGACTTAGGAGAAAGGGCAATTTGGGTAGCCGAAACCTTACCATCTGAATCTCTAAATTTCCTCTTGCGTTTATCCTGTAGCATGGGAATGGCAGCTGGCACCGCAGAGTATACCTGGGAAGCAATTTCTGCTTGCAAATAAACTCCACCAGGAGATTGAGAGGAACCACAGGGCACTGCATGTGACGCCATTAAGGTTTGGGACATTTGAGGAGGAAGCTGTGGCATTGCCTGAACAGCATCGACCTGAGAGAAGGGTGGCTCAGAAATAAAAAGTCTTTCTTTATGTAAGAGAGTCCTCTCAATGCATGAGGAACAAAAAGGCAAGGGAGGCTCAACATGGTTATCAAAGCAAAGCTTGCACTGAACTATAGGAGCAAGTTCCTGGTCCATAATTGCAATAAAAAATCTTTTAAGGCCAAAAAAGGATTAAATCCTGCACTGTCCCTTTTATTATTATCCGGTATTTGTAGAGCGCCAACAGATTCCGCAGCGCTGTAAAAATTTTAAGAATTTATCGGCTCCCAAAGGACAATCTGTGTCCTCGCCAAAATAATGCAATAAAGCTCTGGCTAACTAATGGCTAATTTGCAATTTGAGTGGCTAATAAAAAATTGGGAGAAGGAACTAGACAGTAACTTATGCAAAGACCTCTACACCTCAGCGTATAGCTGAGGCACCTACCTGCCCCCTCTTGAACCATGGAGCTGCAACTCCAATGCAACAACAGAATTTCTGCTGAAGCACAACTGCTACGGTCTCCGATGAACAGAAAATCATGTGACACATGATCGGCTTAGAAACTGCGCCACTATCATGAAAGCGCACGCTCCTAGCCGAAACAACCGCCTCTCAACAAGATCCGCCTCCTAGTACCAAAAACGCCTCTCTTTTTAGTTAATGGGGCGGTACAAGGTTACCATAAGCGAGAAAAAGTCTTGTCAGCACGGTCTGACCCTCGCAACTGAGCGATCAGAGAAAAGGTTGCACTAAGCACTAGATAAATTAACTAAGCCACCAAAGGAAAATAAACACCTTCCAAGGAATTTATTTCCAGTCTCTATGGTCACAGTCCAAGTGCCTGCACACTGTCCCAATATACAGTATGTGCAGCTTTTAACAATTTTAACCCTTAAGTTCTAGTGACTCTTCCTAGAAGATAAAAAATGGCACTTACCTGCACCTCTAGCTGTCCGACAGGAGGACAGCCCACCTGGTATGAAAGGAAGCCACTCCTCACAGAGACCTGGGGAAAAAAGAAAAAACAGAGTAATAATACTCTGGGCTTTCTATACAGGGGCAGCAACATGTTAGGAAAACGCAGTGAGGCCCACCTCACAAGTTCCTAACTGCTTGAACGCCACCACTGCCCTACTGAAGAGACTAATGTGGAGTATGGCTAGACCCAGTCCTTGAAAAAGGGGAAAGAACAGAGTAAATCTACTCTGGCTTTCTGAAGTAGTTAAAATCTTGCTTGTAGCAAAAGAAATCCAATTTTTCTTCAGACACCAAAACTTCAGTAAATGATGACGTTGTGGACTCACCATATCTTAGGAAAGAAATAAAACCATTCCCAATCAGGCGCTTTCCAGAAGGAATGGCATAATGAATTAAAACCTGTCTGTACTGTATCGCCAACACCACTAGCAGAAATGTAGCCCCAAACCAGGACAGACCCTCCACCATGTTTCACTGAAAGCCGCAGGCACTCATTCTTCCATCTCTCTCAGACTCTTCTTCTCACATATTGTCAACGATTGGACCCAAAAATGTCAAACTTGGATTTGTCACTTCATAATACGTTGTTTCCCACTGATCTTCATTCCAATCTTTTAAGCTTTAGCATATCTTAGACTTTTCACCCTGTTCCCCTTCCAAAAAAAAAAATGGTTTCTTGGCTGCTACCCTTCCACAAAGACCATTCCTGATAAAGCTTCTTCAAGCTGTAGAAGGGTCAACTTGGCATCCAGATGAAGCTGCCAGATGCTGAGCCAGGTCCTTGCTGGACTTCTTTTATGCTTTCAAATAAGAAACTCTTGGTGTTTTTTGTCCTTGACCTCTGCTGATTCTTCAAATGTCTTTATAACAGCTTGAATACCACATCTTGAGTATCTAGTTTGTTTGCCGATTTCCCCTTGAGAGTGGCCTTGCTGATGCAAAAGTATGATTTTATGCTTGTCAAATTCTGTGATCTTTGGCATTTTGAATGGAATGATGCGATTGAAATTTGGTCTTATTAGTAAGCTTCCAATAAATTAAACTCATACCACGTGTATATAATGCTCAAGCATGTCTTGCACAAACCTGGTGTAATAGACCTTTTTCACATTCATTTTACGTTAAATAGTAGGACAAATACAGGTGTTAGCAATGACATTAATTATGGTTCCATTCCATTTAGGTTTACGAGAGCCAGGTTCTACTTGCCACTTTAACCTATAGAAGCTGTTTTCTTCTTTTTTTAACTTACCTATGAATATACTGTGTATATATATTATTATTATCGGTTATTTGTAGAGCGCCAACAGATTCCGCAGCGCTAATATATATATATATACATACACAAACACATACAGTATATTCATAGGTAAATAAATAAAAAAAAAAACAGGGGCTCTATCTGAGTGATAGCAAACATTTAAAATTCCATGGTACTTGGGACAATATTTGTAAAAAACTTGGGGTTAATAATGTTTAAAGTCCCTTTAAGCGGGCTTTGCTGTGAGGTGGATAGTTAAAGACTGGCAGCTGAAAATAAAGGAAAAAGTACTAGGTATGGAATTGTTCTTTGTTGAGTGCTACTAGGGTGAGCCAAGATATCCTTTTTTCTTTTATTGCTGTAGATATTTTTCAATCACTGAGAAAGGGATTGTCATATTTTTATACAATAAAATTGCTCCACACAACCTTCATCTATTGAAAGACATGCATACTTTCTGAATTTCCTAACCTAATGAACAATAATCTGAAAATCTGACAGGGTCTTTTACCATTTAAGCAGATGGGAAAATAATGCTGTGGGATTGAAGGGGATAAGCTCTGATACATTAGTTTAAGATGAGGAGCTCTTTATATGCATCAATAAATAACAATAAAATCATTTGTACTATATTAGCATATATGGGGATACGAGTAAGGGTGCAATTAGAACCGTGAACTATTGGAAACAAAGCATCTGTGGATTGTATAGAGCACATCTTATAGGTCTATATAATATTTTAGCAATGGGCCCTATTGTCTCTGTCTAATTCCACTCCCAGTATAACAGCTTGAATAAGTATTACATGACAAATATATATATATATATATATATATATATATATATATATATATATATATATATATATATATATATATATATACAGTATAAATATATATATACATATCAAACTAAAAAAAAAAAACAGAGTGCAAGTTTCTAAACAATCTTTTACTGTGAAAAGTGACGTTTCGGGAACAAAGTATCCCCTTCCTCAGACCCGGGAATACTTTGTCCCCGAAACGTCACTTTTCACAGTACAAGATTGTTTAAAAAAAAAAAAACCAGAGTGCAAGTTTCTAAACAATCTTTTACTGTGAAAAGTGACGTTTCGGGAACAAAGTATCCCCTTCCTCGGACCCGGGGATACTTTGTCCCCGAAACGTCACTTTTCACAGTAAAAGATTGTTTAAAAAAAAAAAAAAAAGACCAGAGAGTGCAAGTTTCTCGTTTGCTGTACTTATACCACACTAGCACCCTGGCAGCTGTTTGACTCAATGAGAGTACTCACCTTTGCTAATAAATATATATTTATATTAAAAAAAAAAAAACATAAATTATGCTTATCCTGATAATTTTATTTCCATTGAGGGGAGGAGAGTTCACGGCTTCATTCATTACTAGTGGGAATTAAGAACCTAACCACCAGGAGGAGGCAAAGACACCCCAGCCAAAGGATTAAATACCTCCCCCACTCCCCTCATCCCCCAGTCATTCTGCAGAGGGAACAAGGAAAAATAGAAGTATCAGGGTATAAATGGTGCCAGAAAAACATAACAAATTTAGGTCCGCCCATCGGAAATACAGACGGGAGCCGTGGACTCTCCTCCCCTCAATGGAAATAAAATTATCAGGTAAGCATAACTTATGTTTTCCATTTAAAGGGGAGGAGAGTCCATGGTTCATTCATTACTAGTGGGAACATATACCCAAGCTCTACAGGACACTGAATGAAACCAGGAGGGTAAAAGGCGGACCCCTAGTCTGAGGGCACCACAGCCTGTAGAACCTTTCTCCCAAAAACAGCCTCCGCAGAAGCAAAAACGTAAAATTTGTAAAACTTTGTGAAGATATGCAAGAAGGACCAGGTAGCCGCCTTGCAAATCTGCTCCATAGAAGCCTCATTTTTGAAGGCCCAAGATGAGGCTACCGCTCTAGTGGAATGAGCCGTAATCCTCTGAGGAGGCTTATGACCCGCTGTCTCATAGGCCAAGCGGATCAAGCTCCTCAGCCAGAAAGACAAAGAAGTAGCAGAAGCCCACTGACCCCTGTGCTTCCCTGAATATACAACAAAAAGATTTTGATTGTCTGAAATCCTGTGTAGCCTGAAGATAGAACTTCAAGGCACGAACCACGTCCAGATTATGAAGTAACCTCTCCTTAGGAGAAGGGTTAGGACACAAAGGAGGAACATGTCAGGGTTTTTTCCGTTTTGTTTGCCATGTGCTGCTGACAGCCATTTTACTCACCGATCTTGCTGACTCTGGTGCATACTGTGTGATGCTGCTCATTTTCTGCACTTCCTTTTATGGCCAGACAGGTGTACATCATCCGTGTGAGACCGGATGAAGTCTCAGAATTGTGATGTCATCACTTATTATTTAAAGGGCCTCTGTTCAGTATGCTTTGCCCTTGCGTTGTCTAAGACCTGTTTGTGAGAGCTCCTGTGTATTACCTGGCTGTCTGACGTCCCTCGTGGTTCCTGATACCTGGCTTGTTCATGACTCTGTTGTTTTCCTTGTTCCTGATTTCGGCTCATTTGACTATTCGCTTTGGCTCCTGACTCGGCTTGTCTCACTACTTGCTTTGGCTCCTGACTCGGCTCGCCTGACTACCAGCTCTGGTTTTGATTCCTGGCTTGTTATTTGACTTGTGGATTTTTTATTATTTTTTTTATTAATAAAGGTGCAATCATTTTTGCACTTCTCGTCTCAGTCTGATTCCTGGCATCCTGACATTACGCAAGGGCCATGAATCCTGATGGTGCTAATAATCCACCTTTACCTGCCATAATTTCCAGGATGGATGAACAGGATCACCGCTTGGATCAATTTGCACTAGCCCTGCAAACCCTGCTGACTCGCACTGCACATTTGGACCAAAGTGTCCCGCAAGTTATGGCTGCTCCTGTTTCCGCTGTTGCACCTAGTCCTACCAGGAGCATGCCCGGTTCTGCACCTCTAATTCAGTGATATGGAGGCGATCCTAATCAGTGCAGAGGGTTTTTGAACCAGGTGGGCATTTACTTTGAGATGTTACCTCAGGCGTTTCCCTCTGACAGAGCTAAGGTGGGATATCTCATCTCGTTACTCTCTGACACAGCTCTTGTCTGGGCTAATCCCTTAATCCCTTGTGGGAGACTAATAAACCTGTGATTTCAAATTACCCTGAATTTGTGGCCTCCTTTTGAAGGGTATTTGATATTCTGACTCGCTCCTCCTCTGCTGCTAAACAACTCATGTCCATTCAGCAAGGTACAAGATCTGTTGCTCAGTATGCCATTGAGTTCCGTATGCTTGCCTCAGAGGTAGGTTGGAACAATGAAGCCTTTGTTGCCGTCTTCTTTCATGGGCTCTCTGATGCGATTAAAGACTAAGTTGCTGCCAGAGATTTACCAGAGGATCTCGAGGCATTTGTGTCTTTTTTGATCCTAATTGACATCAGACTCAGAGAGAGGCCCTCTTTCAAGGAGTGCTTGCGGAAGCCTCCTTTTCCGTTGTCTCCTATGTGTTTGTTCCTACCCATGCCTCCCTCTCCTCCCATGCCTCCTGGTCCCGAGTCACCAGGTACTGCTGAACCGATGCAGTTGGGATTCACGTGTCTCTCACTGCGGTGAGGGCCTTTATGAGGAGGGAGGGGCTCTGCCTCTATTGTGGGTTACAGGGCCACCTTTTGAAGTCTTGTCCTACATGGCCGAGAAACACTCACACCGAAGGTCCTGTCGGGGACAGACCTTGGGTGGTTTATTCTTGTCCCCTGAACCGCTAAATGAGAAATGTTTGGTTATGGTTGTCCTTTCCTGGGTGGACTCCTCCATAGTCACCCAGGCTCTTGTTGACTCTGGTGCTGCGGGCTATTTCATTGATAGTACTTTTGTATCAAAGCACTCCATTCCTGTTTTGCCTCGGTCCGTTCCGCTTGCTATTGAGGCCATTGATGGCAGGCCCCTTCAACCCGCACTCGTTACTCACGAAACTGCTCTGTTATCCATGGCTGCTGGGGCTCTCCATTTTGAAACCCTCCAGTTCCAGGTGATAAGCTCTCTGCATTTTCCGGTTGTTCTGGGTTATCCCTGGCTCCAAAAGCACAATCCCAGTCTCGACTGGCACAGGTCCGAAATTTTTTCGTGGTTAAAGTTAAAGTCTTGTGCACTTCTTCGGTATCTCAATTGCCAGAGGAGTACCGAGAGTTCCTAGACGTTTTTGACAAGGTGAGTGCCGGTACATTGCCTCTTCACCGGTCTTACGATTGTGCCATAGACCTGCAACCCGGAGCCATTCCTCCTCGGGGCCGGGTTTACCCTCTGTCTGTTGCAGAGAATTGTGCTATGGAGGAGTATGTTGCCGATGCTCTGTCGCGGGGGGATCATCTGCAAATTCTGTTCTCCTGCAGGGGCTGGCTTCTTCGTTGTGAAGAAAAAGGGTGGCGAGTTAAGACTACGTATCGATTATAGGGGTCTTAATTATCTTACCATTAAGAATGCTTACCCTATTCCGCTCATTTACACAACTCTTTGACCGCCTCAAGGGAGCTACGGTCTTTACCAAACTTGATTTGAGAGGAGCGTACAATCTCGTTAGGATCAAGGAGGGCCACAAATGGAAAACAGCATTTAACACCAGAAGCGGGCATTATGAGTATCTTGTAATGCCCTTTGGCCTATGTAATGCCCCTGCTGTTTTCCATGAACCTATTAATGATGTCCTACGAGATATGTTGCAACAGTGTGTTGTGGTGCACTTAGACGACATCCTCATACACTCACCCACACTTGAGGCTCATCGTTCTGATGTTACACGGGTTCTTCAGAGACTACGTGAGAACGGCCTGTTTTGTAAACTCGAGAAATGTGAGTTCCATCAGACTCAAGTAACCTTCCTAGGTTATGTTATCTCCGTTGCAGGGTTCTCCATGGATCCTGACAAGTTATCTGCAGTTCTGCAGTGGCCTCGCCCAGTTGGTCTTCGGTCTATTCAACGTTTTTTGGGGTTCCCCAATTACTATAGAAAGTTTATTAAGAACTTTTCTTCCTTGGTCAAACCTATCACAGACATGACCCGTAAAGAGAATGATCCACTCCATTGGTCACCTACTGCCATTACGGCATTTGATAGTCTTAAGACTGCCTTTGCTGCTGCTCCAGTTCTGGCTCATCCTAACTCTGTCCTGCCTTTTGTTCTTGAGGTCGATGCGTCTGAGACTGGAGTAGGTGTCCTCTTGTCTCAATGTCCTACGCCTGACGGTTCCTTGCATCCGTGTGGTTTCCCCTCTAAGAAATTGTCTCCAGCGGAGTGCAATTATGAAATTGGCGAAACAGGAAATTACTAGCCATAATTTTGGCACTCAAGTAATGGAGGCATCTACTCGAGGGTACTAGCGTGCCAGTGCTCATTCTTACGGACCACAAAAAATTTACTTATCTATCTGAAGCAAAACGTTTGTCGCCCCGACAGGCCAGATGGGCGCTATTTTTGTCTCGGTTTAATTATGTGTTCTCCTACCTGCCTGGTAGTAAGAATGTTAGGGCTGATGCCCTCTCTCGACAATTTTCGCCTCTGTCCAAGGAGGAGTCTGTACCTACTCCAGTTATGCCTCCTGACCATATTTTGGCTACCATACATACTAATTTGACTTCTCCCTTGGGGGAGGAGATCCTGGCTGCACAAACCAATGCACCTCCTGAGAAACCTAGTGGTAAGATTTGTTTCTGAGAATCTTCGAACTAAACTTTTGCACACTTACCACTATCCTAAAGCCGCAGGTCACCCAGACAAGAACCAAATGATTTGGTCTGTCACTCCACAATCCTGGTGTCCAGGTCTTCGTTCTGATGTTGCTGCGTATGTTGCCTCCTGCTCAGTTTGTGAACAGAATAAGACTCCTCAACGTCTTCCTGTGGGTCTTCTTCAACCTATTGCTAATGGTGAGCATCCTTGGACACATATTTCCATGGACTTCATTGTCGAGCTCCCTGTTTCCAATGGCAATATTGTTATCCTTATGGTGGTTGACCGTTTTTCTAAAATGTCACATTGCATTCCCTTAAAGAAGTTGACTACCGCTCAGGAGCTTGCTTCAATTTTACATGGGTTACCCAAGGAGATAGTGTTGGACCGGGGTAGCCAGTTTGTCTCCAGATTTTGGCATTCCTTTTGTGCTCAAATGGGGATCCAGCTTTCCTTCTCCTCGGCATATCACCCTCAATCCAATGGGGCTGCGGAACGGTCTAATCAAGCTCTGGAACAGTTCCTCCGTTGCTATGTCTCAGATCACCACAATAATTGGTCTGAACTGTTACCTTGCTTCCTCCAAGTTATCCCCGTTCATGGCGAATTATGGGTTTCAACCATCCTTGCCCGATTCATTCATGTCTCAGGGTATTCCGGCTTTGGAGGAGCATCTCCGGCAACTCCGTTCCACGTGGGTGCAGATTCAGGATTGCTTTCATCGTTCTATGCAGCGGCAAAAGTTCCAGGCTGATCGTAGGCGTCTGCCCACTTCTTCCTACCAGGTTGGTGAGAGAGTTTGGTTGTCCTCCCGCAACTTGAACCTTTGTGTGCATTCCAATAAACTGGCTCCTCGTTATGTTGGTCCTTTTCGTATACTCCGATGGGGGAGGGGTCGTTGAGGGGAGGGTACTGTCAGGGTTTTTTCCCTGTTTTGTTTGCCATGTGCTGCTGGCAGCCATTTTACTCACCTCTCTTGCTGATTCTGGTGCATACTGTGTGATGCTGCTCATTTCCTGCACTTCCTTTTATGGCCAGACTGGTGTACATCATCCGTGTGAGATGCAGTCTAAGAATTGTGATGTCATCACTTATTATTTAAAGGGCCTCTGTTCAGTATGCTTTGCCCTTGCGTTGTCTCAGACCTGTTTGTGAGAGCTCCTGTGTATTACCTGGCTGTCTGACGTCCTGCCTGGTTCCTAATCCCTGGCTTGTTCCTGACTCTCTTGTTCTCCTTGTTCCCGATTCTGGCTCATCTGACTACCAGCTCTGGTTTTGATTCCTGGCTTGTTATTTGACTTGTGGACTTTTTATAATTTTTTGCTATTAATAAAGGTGTGATTATTTTTGCACTTCTCGTCTCTAGTCTGATTCCTGGCATCCTGACAGAACAATTATCTCCCGATTGATGTTATGGTTAGACACCACCTTAGGAAGAAACCCAAAGCCTGTACGAAGAACAGCCTTATCCGCATGAAACACCAGATAAGGGGGCTCATATTGCAAGGCCGCCAGCTCAGTGACCCTGTGTGCCGATGCAATGGCCAACAGAAAGAGGACCTTCCATAACAGGATCTTTATGTCAAGAGAATGCATAGGCTCAAACAGAACATTCTTTAAAACTTTAAGTACTAAGTTTAAGCTCCAAGGAGGAGCAGACTGCCTAAAAACAGGACTGAGACAGCGCCTGAACAAAGGATTAGATGTCAGGGAGATCAGCGAGTCTCCTATGCAACAGAACAGATAAAGCCTAAATTTGGCGGCAAGGCCCTTTTCCAAACACTCTTGGAGAAAGGACAAAATCCTGGATACCCTCACCCTATGCCAAGAGTATCCATGACTCTCACACCAGGACAAGTAAGTCCTCCACACCTTATGATAGATGTGACGAGTGACTGGCTTCCTTGCTTGAACTAGAGTGCCAATCACGTTTTCAGAAAAAAACCTTTTCGACAAGACTAAGATTCAATCTCCACGCAGTCAGCCTCAGAGAATCGAGATTTTGATGTTGAAATGGACCCTGTTCCAGCAGATCCCTGCGTCAGGGTAACCTCCACGGCGGAGAGAATGACATCCCCACCAGATACGCAAACCACGTTCTCCTCGCCACGAAGGAGCAATCAGAATGGAAGACGCTCTCTCCTGCTTTATGAGAGCCACTACGCGTGGAAGAAGCGGTAACAGAGGAGATATGTACACTAGACCGAACCCCCAAGGAACCGCTAATGCATCTATCAGTTCCACCTGGGGGTCTCTTGATCTCGACCTGTAACAGGGAAGCTTGCAATTCAATCGTGATGCCATGAGATCGATCTCCGGCATTCCCCATCTGAGACAGATCCCCGCAAACACTTCGGGGTGGAGAGACCATTCCCCCGGATGAAAAGTCTGTCTGCTGAGAAAATCCGCCTCCCAGTTGACCACACCCGGGATGTGGATCACAGAGAGCGAACAACTGTGGGTTTCCGCCCAATCCAGGATCCGAGACACCTGCCTCATTGCCAGGGAGCTTCTTGTGCCCCTCTGGTGGTTGATGTAAGCAACAGAGGTAATGTTGTTCGTCTGGAACCTGATGAAGTTGAAGTTCCCCAGACAAGGCCACGCCTTCAGAGCATTGTAGATCGCTCAAAGCTCCAGAATATTTATCGGAAGGGACTCTTGCCGAGACCACTTCCCTTGTGCCATCTTGGCACCCCAAACAGCTCCCCAGCCCGCCAGACTCAGATAAGAATGGTCGCCGTTCCACTGTCTCAACATGCACAATTAAAGAGGTCTGAGATGAAACCTGGCGAATGAAATGATGTCCATGCTGGAAACCATGAGCCCAATCATTTCTATGCACTGAGCTACGGATGGTCTCACTGTAGACTGAAGGGCAAGACAGGTAGACGCCATCTTTCCGCGTCGCTTGTCCGTGAGAAAGATTTTCATGGACACGGAGTCTATGATCGTGCCCAAGAACTCCACCCTGGTACTGGGAACTCTTCTTGACATTGATCTTCCAACTGTGAGATTGAAGTAAATGTAGCAGAGCCCTGGTGTGAGCCTCTGCCAGATGGGACGACGGCGCATGAACCAGATGACGAGAAGAGGCTGCTGTCAGCAGAATCGAAATGGATATTCCATCTGGACTGTTTATACCCCAAAGGTCTTAACAATAAAGAAGATCTAGCACATTTTCTCAATTTCGTTTGAGTGATGCGCATATATGTTTTATCTTACTAATATGTGTTTACATCATACAAAAATTGAAGTGTGATCAAACTCCTACCTTTACTATGTTCTGATCCCCCTCTAACAGGGTTTAAATGACTAAGATTCAAGTTCCACTACTAACTCTATCATTTACCCTATGGGGTAACCCTCTCCTGACATCCAAGTCCAAACAAATAAGCTTTAATAGCATTTTATCTATAACTAACGAGGAAGATCCAACACCTCAAGCTATCAAATATAATAATTAGGGAATTATTATATATCCCTTTAATACTATCTGCCAATAGTATGTATCCCCCTCTCAATTAGAATCCCTCAATTTGGTACAACGATATACCCTGTAAGAAAATACAGACTACGCAAGAAATATACCTATGAATGTTGACATCTAAATGGACTACCAGAAACAATTGAATAGAGGTAGCATACAATAATATGGTTTAATAACCCAAGGAGTACCCCCTCATGCCTATATCCCTGCCAACTATGACCGTTCTATATATCTTCAAATTTAAGATAGAAGTAGGTCCACATACAATCCCTTTCTAGATAGTTTAACTAACAAGATCGGGAATTGGATTTTTAGAATGATACTTAGCTCCGCAGATCAAGCAGGGTTTAACTACTTCCCTTACTTGTCTCCCCTCACAGTTTCCCAATAAGCAATCAATTGGAATGGTTATGTATTATTCACCATATGAGTTTGCTTATAATTTACATGGAAACAAAATTTGTTACTCATCTGCTCTCTTTAAATTTGTAACTCTATAAATTTCCCGTCATCCAACATAGGTGTATAAATATCCAACAGTTATACATTATACACCATATGAGCTCGATTATGTTTTATACAGTAATAGAATGTTTTTTCATAGTAACACAAAATGTGTTACACAATTTGTTACTCGTCTGCCCCTTTAAGGTTTTACCTCTCTTTATTCATATCCTGTCATCCCTCGTAGTTTAAAAGTTTTTATTAAGGGTTAAGTTTATATTTATATGTTTACGATACCCATAGAAACCGTATGACTCATTGTTTTTAACGATACCCATAAAAACCATATTGACTCATTGTTATTCATACCAAATGTGTATAGTTTTTCAAGAAGTTCGTCTATGGTGATTAAGACTTATAACCACAATCAGAATGTGCACAGTGAAAGGTCTGATAGATCTAAACTATTAGCTGTAACTTACAATAGCAGTAATCTTTAGCACAGATGGCTGGTTGACACAATCTTTTGCAGCAATCAGCTGTAGTGTGTATACACAGGTATAAACCAATCAGGCTCCGTTCCTAATAAAGAGAAACCAATCAGGAAGCCAAATGTCCACAATGAAGATTCGACTATAGGAACTGTATGGTTTAATGTTTTATCCTATCTTATTGCCAATACCAAAAATAAGTAATTACATCCAATAGTACTGCGCATGGTGAACTAAGATTCATACAGACAGTTTGGAGTCAAATCGTTTTTATTCAAATTGTCTGGAGTGGGATTCAAAACGATCATATATTTTTTTGGATAATGATCAGCTGGACTGTGACACTTATTTAACTGTTTGTGGATTTGCTGTTGTTTTCTGTTTTTTGATTATCACTCACGACACCCTTTGTGGTTTCACTCACTACACAGTGATATCACCACCATCCAATTTTTATTTTCAATTTTTATTTTTGGTTTCCCAATTTTTGTTTTTCTAATTTTTGTTTAATTGTGTGGTATTATCACCACCATTTTTCACATCTTTTTTATTCACCTTTTTTACATTTATACTGGTTACTCCCATTGCCACACTCCACCAGGTGTGAGTCAGCCTCAATAAGTCACAGGCCCACACTAGGGTCTCATCTTAGACCTTACAAAAGATAGGTTACTCTAATAAAGTACTATTGATTTATTCCTGTTAGCCAGGTGGATCCACCATTTCAGTACATTGTATCACACTGTAATTTAGTGTAATTTTATTGTGTTTTTATTGTACTTTTATTGTTATTTATTGTGTAAATCCATCTCAGTGTATGGTTTTTAAGCACATTGTAACTCATTTATCGTTTATGCATTAAATTTAGTACAGATTTACTGCACCTGCCTTTGGCGCTTCTCACTATCTATCACCTGAAGCAGGATATCGTCCAGGTAGGGCGCCACCACGATGCCCCGGGATATGGCCGCTGCTAGAAGGGCCCCCAGGACCTTCGTGAAGACCCTCAGGGCCGTCGCCAGACCGAAGGGAAAAGCCACAAACTCGAAGTGCTGATCCAGAAAGGCAAATCTGAGGAACCTGAAATGGTCCCTGTGAATCGGAACATGAAGGTAGGCATCCTTCAAGTCTATCGTGGTCATTAGCTGCCCCTCTTGAACTAGGGGCAGAATAGATCTGATTGTTTCCATTTTGAACGATGGAACGGACAGGAACTTGTTTAAACATTTGAGGTCCAGAATCGGGCAAAACGTGCCCTCCTTCTTTGGGACCACAAACAAATTTGAGTAGTACCCTAGATCCCTTTCTGCATGGGGTACTGGTACGATAACACCTAGAGCGGAGAGATCCCGCACACAATCCAGAAAGGCCTGCCTTTTTTCCGGCCTTGAAGATAGGTTTGACAGGAGAAATCTGCCCCTGGGCGGAGATTTGAACCCTAGCCTGTATCCCTGGGCAACCACATCCAGAACCCAGGGGTCCTGGACATCCTGCAACCAGGCGTCTAAGACAAGAGACAATCTGCCCCCCTCGTGGTCCGCAGACCAGTCGGGGGCCGCCCCTTCATGCGGACTTAGTCCCAGTGGGCTTCTTGTAAAGGGTAAAGACAGGAGCCTCGTCTTAGACGTCATGTCCGCTGACCATGATTTTAGCCACAGGGCTCTGCATGCTAGAACCGAGAAACCAGAAACTTTAGCATTCAGGTGGTTAATTTGCATATTAGCGTCACAAATGAAAGAATTGGCCACCTTTAGGGCCTTAATCTTTTCCTGCACTTCCTCAAAAGAGGGTTCACAATCAATCATATCAAATAAGGCATCACACCAATATGACGCAGCTCAGGCAACCACACCTACCGCCGCTGCCGGTTGAAAAACAAACCCCGTTTGCTGAAACATCTTACGTAAAGTTTTCCATTTTTTTATCCATAGGCTCTTTGAACTAAGAACTATCCTCTAAAGGAATCGTTATGCGTTTGGCGAGCGTGGAGATGGCCCCATCCACTTTGATTCAAAGTGGCTGAGCCTCCGGAATGGGGAAAACTTTTTAAACTGAGAAGGGGAAAAGGAAGAACCTAACCGCTCCCATTCATTCTTTATAATGTTTGCCATCTTGACAGGAACCGGGAAAGTCTGGGGAACCACCCTGTCCTCGTAAACCTTATCTAACTTAGGAATGGAGGGCTCTTCTGGAAGCTTCGGTTGCGGAACCTCCAAAGTAGCCAGCACTTGTTTTAGTAAAATACTTAAGTTCTCCATCTTAAACCTAAAGTCAGGCTCCTCCGCTGCCGGAGTTTTAGATGACACAGACTCCGACCCAGAAGGGGCCCCTTCGGATGCGTCGGAATGGGCGTCGTCATCGTACCACCCTTCCGGGGCGTCCGACAGAGAGAAATCCTGGGTTGGGCCTCTATGTAAAAGCCCTACGTTTGTGCTTAGTAGAACGCGGCAAAGCATGGATCACCTTTGCGACTGCCGTTTCAAGCGGGTCTGCAAAATCAGACGGCAAAGCAATCTCCCACCAAAGGGGTAACAGTTGGACCCTGGGACGCTGCATGTGGGATAGGGGACGCCATTAGGGAACACACCTCATGGGAAGGTGACCTCTCAGAGGTGGACAGCCCAGTATAGTGCTAGACTTTCACTTATGTTTAGAAGTCGTAGCTTTTTCGAAGCATGTGGAACACAGTTGCGCAGGCTGGTCTACCAAGACCTCGCAATAAACACAGGTATAAGACTTAGTGAAAGAGGGAGTACCCTCTAACGCGTCAGGATCCTCCATAGCTTGAATTAATAAAAGATAAGACAGACACATTTATAACCACCAATGGCCGGGGCACTCACCACCTCCTATGACCCGGACTCCAGAAACCGCTTTGTCTCCTCTGTCACAGATCAGACCGGAAGTGAAGAAGCCCCACCCGGTCACACGGCTATCTACGCAGGATCGCCCATGCCGATGAAAAAGTGCGCCAAAAAAATCCATACACATATATGCATATCTTTTGAACACTTTTTTGCACACTGTTGTTTAATTTTTTCACTCAGTTGGAACACACCAAATATTTGACCAGCCTGAACAGGTCACAGGACTGTTCTTGGATTTTCAGGATTTCTTTTGGACATTTCACATCAACTGGACATAAACTGACTGAATAGCAGTACTTCCATCATATATATACTATAGAGTTGTGCCTATAGTCCTTTTTCAGCAGCACCATATGTGCGCTTAGATTGTATACATTTTTAATCATTTTTAACTATTGTCTTCACTATCATTTAACTCATTGTTATATTAAATGTTATATATTTTAATCTTATTTAGTATTTAGTAGTGATTTATTTTATTTTGCAATAATTTTAAATTTTGGATCTTACGTATTTGAACCCACTAGTCATTTATATATTTATAACCAATCGTGGACACCATCTTTAGCCACATACCCTTCATCTAGGGTATTGTAGCGCTGTACCTTTGGCATTTTATTCTACAATCTGTGAAACTCATCAACGCTGACTGCTGTAGGAGCTGTTAATCTGAGTCGGGATGGTGTTGCAAAGGGAAGCTCCCTCTGCATCTCCGGACTCTAACGTTCACCCAGGCCCTCAAGCTGAGAAGCTTACAGGGCTACTTAAACTCCTGTCCCATAGCGAAGGGTAGAACCCCTCATAAGAGACTTCCGATTTTCCAGCACCTCTCTGCCACCTCCTGTGACAAAAGGCAAAGAATGACTGGGGGATGAGGGAAGTGGGGGAGGTATTTAAGCCTTTGGCTGGGGTGTCTTTGCCTCCTCCTGGTGGCCAGGTTCTTAATTCCCACTAGTATTGAATGAAGCTGTGGACTCTCCCCTCCCCTATAAAACATAATTTATGTAAGAACTTACCTGATAAATTCATTTCTTTCATATTAGCAAGAGTCCATGAGCTAGTGACGTATGGGATATACATTCCTACCAGGAGGGGCAAAGTTTCCCAAACCTTAAAATGCCTATAAATACACCCCTCACCACACCCACAATTCAGTTTAACGAATAGCCAAGAAGTGGGGTGATAAGAAAAAGTGCGAAAGCATCAAAAAAATAAGGAATTGGAATAATTGTGCTTTATACAAAAAATCATAACCACCACAAAAATAGGGTGGGTCTCATGGACTCTTGCTAATATGAAAGAAATTAATTTATCAGGTAAGTTATTATGTTTTCTTTCATGTAATTAGCAAGAGTCCATGAGCTAGTGAAGTATGGGATAGCAAATACCCCAGATGTGGAACTTCCACGCAAGAGTCACTAGAGAGGGAGGGATAAAATAAAGACAGCCAATTCCGCTGAAAAAATAATCCACAACCCAAATCAAAAAGTTTTAATCTTATAATGAAAAAAACTGAAATTATAAGCAGACGAATCAAACAGAAACAGCTGCCTGAAGTACTTTTCTACCAAAAACTGCTTCAGAAGAAGAAAACACATCAAAATGGTAGAATTTAGTAAAAGTATGCAAAGAAGACCAAGTTGCTGCTTTGCAAATCTGATCAACAGAAGCCTCATTCCTAAAAGCCCAGGAAGTAGAAACTGACCTAGTAGAATGAGCCGTAATTCTTTGAGGCGGGGACTTACCCTACTCCACATAAGCATGATGAATCAAAGACTTTAACCAAGACGCCAAGGAAATGGCGGAAGCCTTCTGACCTTTTCTGGAACCAGAAAAGATAACAAATAGACTGGAAGTCTTCCTAAAATCTTTAGTAGCTTCAACATAGTATTTCAAAGCTCTAACTACATCCAAAGAATGCAACGATCTTTCCTTAGAATTCTTAGGATTAGGACACAATGAAGGGACAATTTCTCTACTAATGTTGTTAGAATTCACAACCTTAGGTAAAAATTGAAATGAAGTCCGCGACACCGCCTTATCCTGATGAAAAATCAGAAAAGGAGATTCACAAGAAAGAGCAGATAACTCAGAAACTCTTCTAGCAGAAGAGATAGCCAAAAGGAACAATACTTTCCAAGAAAGTAATTTAATGTCCAAAGAATGCATAGGCTCAAACGGAGGAGCCTGCAAAGCTTTCAAAACCAAATTAAGACTCCAAGGAGGAGAAATTGACTTAATGACAGGTTTGATACGGACCAAAGCCTGTAAAAAACAATGAATATCAGGAAGATTAGCAATCTTTCTGTGAAAAAGAACAGAAAGAGCAGAGATTTGTCCTTTCAAAGAACTTGCAGACAAACCCTTATCTAAACCATCCTGAAGAAATTGTAAAATTCTAGGAATCCTGAAAGAATGCCAAGAGAATTTATGAGAACACCAAGAAATGTAAGTCTTCCAAACCCGATAATAAATGTTTCTAGAGACAGATTTACGAGCCTGTAACATAGTATTGATCACTGAATCAGAGAAACCTCTATGACTAAGGATCAAGCGTTCAATCTCCATGCCTTCAAATTTAATGATTTGAGATCCTGATGGAAAATTGGGCTTTGAGATAGAAGGTCTGGTCTTAACGGAAGTGTCCAAGGTTGGCAACTGGCCATCCGAACGAGATCCGCATACCAAAACCTGTGTGGCCATGCTGGAGCCACCAGCAGTACAGAGGAATGCTCCATTAGAATTTTGGAGATTACTTTTGGAAGAAGAACTAGAGGCGGAAAGATATAAGCAAGATGATAATTCCAAGGAAGTGACAACGCATCCACTGCTTCCGCCTGAGGATCCCGGGATCTGGACAGATACCTGGGAAGTTTCTTGTTCAGATGAGAGGCCATCAGATCTATTTCTGGAAGACCCCAGATTTGCACAATCTGAAGAAAAACCTCTGGATGAAGATACCATTCGCCTGGATGTAACGTCTGGCGACTGAGATAATCCGCATCCCAATTGTCTACACCTGGGATGTGAACCGCAGAAATTAGACAGGAGCTGGATTCTGCACATACAAGTATCCGGGATACTTCTCTCATAGCTTGAGGACTGTGAGTCCCACCTTGATGATTGACATATGCCACGGTCGTGACATTGTCCGTTTGAAAACAGAGAAACGATTCTCTCTTCAGAAGAGGCCAAAACTGAAGAGCTCTGAAAATCACACAGAGTTCTAAAATGTTGATTGGTAATCTCGCCTCCTGAGATTCCCAGACCCCCTGCGCTGTCAGAGATCCCCAAACAGCTCCCCAACCTGAAAGACTCGCATCTGTTGAGATCACAGTCCAGGTTGGACGAACAAAAGAGGCCCCTTGAATTAAACGATGGTGATCCATCCACCAAGTTAGAGATGATCGAACATTGGGATTTAAGGATATTATTTGTGATATCCTTGTATAATCCCTGCACCACTGGTTCAGCATACAAAGCTGAAGTGGCCTCGTGTGAAAACAAGCAAAAGGGTATCGCGTCCGAAGCAGCAGTCATGAGACCTAAAATCTCCATGCATAATGCTACCGAAGGGAACAATTGAGACTGAAGGTTTCGACAGGCTGAAACCAATTTCAGACGTCTCTTTTCTGTCAGAGACAAAGTCATGGACACTGAATCTATTTGGAAACCTAAAAAGGTTACTCTTGTCTGAGGAATCAAGGAACTCTTTGGTAAATTGATCCTCCAACCATGTCTTTGAAGAAACAACACAAGTTGATTTGTATGAGATTCTGCAGAATGTAAAGACTGAGCAAGTACCAAGATATCGTCCAAATAAGGAAATACCGCAATACCCTGTTCTCTGATTACAGAGAGAAGGGCACCTAGAACCTTCGAAAAGATCCTTGGTGCAGTTGCTAGACCAAACGGAAGAACAATAAACTGGTAATGCTTGTCTAGAAAAGAGAATCTCAGAAACTGATAGTGATCTGGATGAATCGGAATATGCAGGTATGCATCCTGTAAGTCTATTGTAGACATATAATGCCCTTGCTGAACAAAAGGCAGAATAGTTCTTATAGTCACCATTTTGAATGTTGGTATCCTTACATAACGATTCAATATCTTTAAATCCAAAACTGGTCTGAAAGAATTCTCTTTCTTTGGCACAATGAATAGATTTGAGTAAAACCCCAGACCCCGTTTCAGAACAGGAACTGGCATAATTACCCCAGCTAACTCTAGGTCTGAAACACATTTCAGAAACGCCTGAGCCTTCACTGGATTTACTGGAATGCGTGAGAGAAAAAATCTTCTCACAGGAGGTCTTACCTTGAAACCTATTCTGTACCCTTGTGAAACAATGTTCTGAATCCAAAGATTGTGAATCGAATTGATCCAAACATCTTTGAAAAATCGTAACCTGCCCCCTACCAGCTGTGCTGGAACGAGGGCCGCACCTTCATGCGGATTTAGGAGCAGGTTTTGACTTTCTCGAAGGCTTGGATTTATTCCAGACTGGATTAGGTTTCCAACCGGAAACTGTTCCTTTAGGAGAAGGGTCGGGCTTCTACTCCTTATTTTGACGAAAGGAACGAAAACGATTAGCAGCCCTATAATTACCTTTAGATTTTTTGCCCTGGGGCAAAAAGGCTCCCTTCCCTCCAGTAACAGTTGAAATTATAGAATCCAACTGAGAACCAAACAATTTATTACCTTGGAAAGAAAGAGAAAGCAAAGTTGACTTAGAAGTCATATCTACATTCCAAGATTTAAGCCACAAAGCTCTTCTAGCTAAAATAGCTAAAGACATATACCTTACATCAATGATATCAAAGATGGCATCACAGACAAAGTTATTAGCATGTTGAAGAAGTTTAACAATGCTATATGCATTATGATCTGTCACTTGTTGCGCTAAAGCCTCCAACCAAAAAGTTGAAGCTGCAGCAACATCAGCCAAAGATATAGCAGGTCTAAGTAGATTACCTGAACATAAATAAGCTTTTCTTAAAAAAGATTCAATTTTTCTATCTAAAGGATCTTTAAACGAAGTGCTATCAGCCGTAGGAATAGCAGTACGTTTAGCAAGGGTAGAGATAGCCCCATCGACTTTAGGGATTTTATCCCAAAACTCTAGTCTATCAGATGGCACAGGGTACAATTTCTTAAACCTTAAAGAAGGAGTAAATGAAGTACCCAAACTATCCCATTCCCTAGCAATCACATCTGAGATAGCATCAGGAACTGGAAAAACTTCAGGAATTAACACATGAGGTTTATAAACCGAATTTAAACGTTTAGCAGTTTTAGTATCAGGAGGACTGGATTCCTCCATATCTAATGCAATCAAAACTTCTTTTAGTAATGAACGGATAAACTCCATTTTAAATAAATATGAGGATTTATCAGAATCAATATCTGTAATAGAATCTTCTGAACCAGAAAAACCCTCATCAGAATCAGAGAAATCAGAATGATGACGATCACTTAAAAATTCATCTGAAATATGAGAAGTCTTAAAAGACTTTTTACGTTTACTGGAAGGAGGAATAACAGACAGAGCCTTCCTAATAGAATTAGAAACAAATTCTTTTACATTAACAGGAACATCCTGAACAATAGATGTTGAAGGAACAACAACAGGTAAAGGATTATTACTAATGGAGACACAATCTGCTTTAGAAAAATTTTCATGACAGCTTTCACAAACTACAGCTGGAGGAACAGTTACCACAAGTTTACAACATATGCACTTAACTTTGGAAGAACCAGCATCAGGCAGCGTCTGTTCATTAGTAGATTTTGATCCAGGGTCGAGATGAGACATCTTGCAATATGTAATAGAAAAAACAACATATAAAGCAAAATGATCAAATTCCTTAAATGACAGTTTCAAGAATGGGAAAGAATGCAAAAAAATAAGCTTCTAGCAACCAGAAGCAATGAAGAGAAATGTTTAATAATGTGAGAAAAAATGGCGCCACAAATGACGCCCACATTTTTTGGCGCAAAAACAATGTCTGAATACGCATGCGTCAAAAAAGACGCTAGACAGAATACAACTTCCGGGGTCAACTACGGCGCCGGAAGTGACAAATTTTTGCGCCAAAAAAGTCAGCGCCAAGAATGACGCAATAAAAAACATAATTTATGTAAGAACTTACCTGATAAATTCATTTCTTTCATATTAGCAAGAGTCCATGAGCTAGTGACGTATGGGATATACATTCCTACCAGGAGGGGCAAAGTTTCCCAAACCTTAAAATGCCTATAAATACACCCCTCACCACACCCACAATTCAGTTTAACGAATAGCCAAGAAGTGGGGTGATAAAAAAGTGCGAAAGCATATAAAATAAGGAATTGGAATAATTGTGCTTTATACAAAAAAATCATAACCACCACAAAAAAGGGGTGGGCCTCATGGACTCTTGCTAATATGAAAGAAATGAATTTATCAGGTAAGTTCTTACATAAATTATGTTTTCTTTCATGTAATTAGCAAGAGTCCATGAGCTAGTGACGTATGGGATAATGACTACCCAAGATGTGGATCTTTCCACACAAGAGTCACTAGAGAGGGAGGGATAAAATAAAGACAGCCAATTCCTGCTGAAAATAATCCACACCCAAAATAAAGTTTAATAAAAAACATAAGCAGAAGATTCAGACTGAAACTGCTGCCTGAAATACTTTTCTACCAAAAACTGCTTCAGAAGAAGAAAATACATCAAAATGGTAGAATTTAGTAAAAATATGCAAAGAGGACCAAGTTGCAACTTTGCAAATGTGATCAACCGAAGCTTCATTCCTAAACGCCCAGGAAGTAGAAACTGACCTGGTAGAATGAGCTGTAATCCTCTGAGGCGGAGTTTTACCCGACTCAACATAGGCAAGATGAATTAAAGATTTCAACCAAGATGCCAAAGAAATGGCAGAAGGTTTCTGGCCTTTTCTAGAACCGGAAAAGAGAACAAATAAACTAGAAGTCTTTCGGAAAGACTTAGTAGCTTCAACATAATATTTCAAAAGCTCTAACAACATCCAAAGAATGCAATGATTTCTCCTTAGAATTCTTAGGATTAGGACATAATGAAGGAACCACAATTTCTCTACTAAAGTTGTTGGAATTCACAACTTTAGGTAAAAATTCAAAAGAAGTTCGCAACACCACCTCATCCTGATGAAAAATCAGAAAAGGAGACTCACAAGAAAGAGCAGATAAATCAGAAACTCTTCTGGCAGAAGAGATGGCCAAAAGGAACAAAACTTTCCAAGAAAGTAATTTAATGACCAATGAATGCATAGGTTCAAAGGGAGGAGCTTGAAGAGCTCCCAGAACCAAATTCAAACTCCAAGGAGGAGAAATTGACTTAATGACAGGTTTTATACGAACCAAAGCTTGTATAAAACAATAAATATCAGGAAGAATAGCAATCTTTCTGTGAAAAAGAACAGAAAGAGCAGAGATTTGTCCTTTCAAGGAACTTGCAGACAAACCCTTATCTAAACCATCCTGAAGAAACTGTAAAATTCTCGGTATTCTAAAAGAATGCCAAGAAAAAAGATGAGAAAGACACCAAAAAATATAAGTCTTCCAGACTCTATAATATATCTCTCTAGATACAGATTTACGAGCCTGTAACATAGTATTAATCACAGAGTCAGAGAAACCTCTTTGACCAAGAATCAAGCGTTCAATCTCCATACCTTAAAATTTAAGGATTTGAGATCCTGATGGAAAAAAGGACCTTGCGACAGAAGGTCTGGTCTTAACGGAAGAGTCCACGGCTGGCAAGAGGCCATCCGGACAAGATCCGCATACCAAACCTGTAAGGCCATGCCGGAGCTACCAGCAGAACAAACGAGCATTCCTTCAGAATCTTGGAGATTACTCTTGGAAGAAGAACTAGAGGCGGAAAGATATAGACAGGATGATACTTCCAAGGAAGTGATAATGCATCCACTGCCTCCGCCTAAGGATCCCGGGATCTGGACAGATATCTGGGAAGTTTCTTGATTAGATGAGACACCATCAGATCTATTTCTGGAAGTTCCCACATTTGAACAACCTGAAGAAATACCTCTGGGTGAAGAAACCATTCGCCCGGATGCAACGTTTGGCGACTTAGATAAACCGCTTCCCAATTGTCTACACCTGGGATATGAACCGCAGAGATTAGACAGGAGCTGGAATCCGCCCAAACCAAAAAAATTCGAGATACTTCTTTCATAGCCAGAGGACTGTGAGTCGCTCCTTGATGATGTATGCCACAGTTGTGACATTGTCTGTCTGAAAACAAATGAACGATTCTCTCTACAGAAGAGGCCAAAACTGAAGAGCTCTGAAAATTGCACGGAGTTCCAAAATATTTATCGGTAAACTCACCTCCTGAGATTCCCAAACTCCTTGTGCCGACAGAGATCCCCACACAGCTCCCCAACCTGTGAGACTTGTATCTGTTGAAATTACAGTCCAGGTCGGAAGCACAAAAGAAGCCCCCTGAATTAAACGATGGTGATCTGTCCACCACGTTAGAGAGTGTCGAACAATCGGTTTTAAAGATATAAATTGAAATATCTTTGTGTAATCCTTGCACCATTGATTCAGCATACAGAGCTGAAGAGGTCGCATGTGAAAAACAAGCAAAGGGGATTGCGTCCAATGCAGCAGTCATAAGACCTAGAATTTCCATGCATAAGGTTACCGAAGGGAATGATTGTGACTGAAGGTTTCGACAAGCTGAAAACAATTTAGACGTCTCTTGTCTGTTAAAGACAGAGTCATGGACACTGAATCTATCTGGAAACCCAGAAAGATTACCCTTGACTGAGGAATCAATGAACTTTTTGGTAAATTGATCCTCCAACCATGATCTTGAAGAAACAACACAAGTCGAATCGCATGAGATTCTTTGAATGAGAAGACTGAGCAAATACCAAGATAATCGTCCAAATAAGGAAATACAAAAACCCTGTTCTCTGAATACAGAAAGAAGGGCACCGAGAATTTTTGAAAAAAATTCTTGGAACTGAGGCTAGGCCAAACAGTAGAGCCACAAAACTGGTAATGCTTGTCTAAAAAGAGAATCTCAAACACTAAAAGTGATCTGAATGAATCGGAATATGCAGATACACATCCTGCAAAACTATTGTAGACATAAAATGCCCTTGCTAAACAAAAGGCAGAATAGTCCTACAGTAACCATCTTGAATGTTGGTATACATAATGATTCAATATTGATAGATCCGGAACTGGTCTGAAGGAATTGACCTTCTTTGGTACAATGAAGAGATAAAATAAAACCCTAGCCCCTGTTCCAGAACTGGAACTGGCATAATTACTCCAGCCAACTCTAGATCTGAAACACATTTCAGAAATGCTGAGCCTTGCTGTGTTAACTGGGACACGGGAAGAAAAAAAAAAAAAAATCTCTTAGCAGGAGGCCTTAACTGAAGCCAATTCTGTACCTTTCTGAAACAATGTTCTGAAACCAGAGTTTGAGAACGGAATTGATCCAAACTCCTTTGAATAAAACGTAATCTGCCCTATACCAGCTGAACTGGAAAAAAGGGCCGCACCTTCATGGGTACTTAGGAGCTGACTATAGGTTTCTATAAGGCTTGGATATATTCCAAACTGGAAATAGTTTCCAAACTGAAACCGCTCCTGAGGATGAAGGATCAGGCTTTTGCTCCTTATTATGAGAAAAAGAACGAAAAAATGATTATTACCCTGGAAAGAAAGGGAAAAACAAAGTTAACTTTAGAAGACGTATCAGCATTCCAAGTTAAATCCATAAAGCTTTTCTAGCTAAAATAGCTAGAGACATATACCTGACATCAACTCAAATGATATCAAAAGATGGTATCACCAATAAAATTATTAGCATGTTATAGAATAAAAATAATGCCATAAAATTATGAACTGATACTTGTTGCGCTAAAACTTCTAACCAAAAAGATGAAGCTGCAGCAACATCCGGTAAAAATATAGCAGGTCTAAGAAGATTACCTAAACATAAGTAAACTTTTCTTAGAAAGGATTCAATTTTCTTATCTAAAGGATCCTTAAATTTAGTACTATCTGCCGTAAGAATAGTAGTACATTTTAGCAGGAATAGAGACAGCCCCAAACCTTAGGGATTTTGTCCCAAAAAACTCTAATCTGTCAGATGGCACAGAATATAATTGCTTAAACGTTTAGAAAGAGTAAAAGAATTACCCAAATTATTCCATTCCCTGGAAATTACTTCAGAAAAAGCATCAGGGAGATTAAACACTTCTGGAATAAATACAGGAGATTTAAAAAACCCTATTTAAACGTTTAGATTTAGTATCAAGAGGACCAGAATCCTCTATATCTAAAGCAATTAATACGTCTTTAAATAAAGAACGAATAAATTCCATCTTGAACAAATAAAAAGATTTAACAGCATCAACCTCTGAGACAGAAACTTCTGAATCAGAAGAACCATTATCAGAACGATGATGTTCATTTAAAAATTCATCTGAAAAAAAGAGAAGTTTTAAAAGACTTTTATGTAAACTAGAAGGAGAAATAACAGACATAGCCTTCTAAATGGATTTAAAAAATAAAATCTCTTATGTTTATCAGGAACACTCTGAAAATGAAATGTTGACGGAACAGCAACAGGTAATATAACAGTACTAAAGGAAATTTTATCTGCATTAATAAGTTTGTCATGACATGCAATACAAACAACAGCTGGAGAAACAGGTACCAAAAATTTATAGCAGATACACTTAGCTTGGTAGCTCCAGCCCCGGGCAGTGATTTTCCTCAAGTAACTTCTGACTCAGTTGCAACGTGGAACATCTTGCAATATGTAATAGAAAAAACAACATATAAAGCAAATTGATCAAAATCCTTAAATGACAGTTTCAGGAATGGGAAAAAAATGCCAGTGAACAAGCTTCTAGCAACCAGAAGCAATAAATAATGAGACTTAGAAAGGACTTCCGGTAGGAGGGCGGAGAGAGCAGACGCACGGACCAGAGCTCCGCAGTTTCCAGCTATTAACCTGGAAAAAAACAGCACATAGCCCCAGAAAAAGCCGGCATCCTTGGCAGGGATACCCCTCACTGCCCGGACACAAGCCGGCAGGGATTCTAACAGCGGAATCCACTACCGGAGAAGTAACAGACCACAGAAGTGATTGTAAGTAGCGGCTGTAGCCGCGAGGGACACAAACAAACAGACAGGGGAATTAGAAGTGCTCCACGCTACACAAGGAGCCAAGGATTTGAACCGTATAATACGGATTAAAGACTCAGACCCCTACAAGAGAAGGGTGGGACACGGAACTGGGACCTTAACTAACGGCGGGAACGCCGCCATCTTGCCCCACTGCCGCACTTGCCAAAAAGTTAACCGCAGAAGCGGGTAATATTCCATCACTCTCACTTACACCTAGAAGAAGTAGGAATCAGCAACGGACCTCACAGTCAAAACTAACGCTGCTGAATATTAATTACCTTACCTAACATAGCCCTCACAGATCCAGGGGTTAATCAAGAGGAAGCTGTCCCCAAATCTAGATTCCACACAAAGTGTGTAGGGCTGCATAGGAGACAGGAGGTGGAGAAATATGAACTTTGGCCCACTGGACCCTACCTTTCCTAATAAATAATATAGGCTAACACACCATGAGAGGCTAGAAGGCACAGACCTGCCCCTACCCTTCCCACCCACCGCTCAACAAGCATAACAGTGAACCTGTGTTCAACCTTATTCTGAGGCCTAAAATAACTAATAGAGGGAAATAGCAACTTGTAATAAAGTAAGCAAACAGGAGTCACAGTACTGGCGAAGCTGATTGACAAAACACTAAAGCTGCATGCAAAAGTATTATAACTCCTATATAAAAACAACAGGGACAATGGCAGGCAGACTTAAGCACGCAGAAAAAAAAAAGAATCACTTAGAGACACCGCAGACCCCAATGGAAGCGGATCCATTACCAAACTCTAACAATATAGACACACACCCAATTGTCACACAGATATCTGCACTATTCCTACCCAAAATTGAGCAGTTGCAAACAGGGATGGACTCACTCACAACTGAGGTTAAGTCATTTAACGGCAGACTGACACAGGTGGAACAGAGAGTGGCAGAAGGAGAAACCCGTCATAGAGAAACAGAAACTAATATACGAGCATTACAACAACAAAATGACCGGTTATGGGCAAAGGTTGATGACTTGGAGAACAGGTCGAGAAGAAACAACCTAAGAATTGTAGGAGTCCCCGAAAACATCCCGGGATCAGAGCTAATAGACCTTGCAGAAAACATCCTCCCAAAGCTGCTGCGTATGCCTCAGTCCTGCCTCCCGTGCTTAGTCGAGAGAGCACACAGAGTGGGAGACCCACGAAAACAAGGAGAAAATACCCAACAGTCACGCCAGGTAATGGTGAAATACCTAAGTTTCAGAGCAAAAGTAGCGATCCTGCAGGCCTACAGAAAGGCTTCACCCTTGGAATATGAAGGAAGGAGAATATATTTATTTCAAGATTACTCAGCAACAGTTGCAGCCAAAAGAAAGGAGTTCACGCCCTACTGCAAACAACTCATGGAGCAAGGCAGAATGGCAGCCCTATTGTACCCGGCGAGGCTGCGGCTCCACACAGCCAATGGACCTCTATTCTTTGAGTCCCCGAACCAGCTTAAATTACACCTGCAGAGAGAAGAAAGACGGAATCAGCAACAAGACCATGAAGCTCAGCCTGACGACACCTGAAAGCAGAGACACTTATCAAGGCCTCAGAAACCATAGACTAAAGACCCTTAAAACTTAGAGACATGACAACTTATATCCTTTACAAGTGGGGGGGGGGGGGGGGGGGGGGAAAGAGGGAAGTGACAAATTGTTTATTGTTTATTGTTTATTGCTTATTGTCTGTTATATTGTTGAAAATTATTGCCTGTTTTCATCTCTCTTAAACAAGTTCAAAAGGAGGTCTTAAAAGTTTAAAAGTTAATACTCACTAACCAGATTGCTTTTTGTTTGTCTTAGTGATAGATAGAACACATCAGATCTCAGGGCGCTCCCTCAGGGGGAGAATAGACAGATTTGGGACATTGCAGAAAACAGTAAGTAAGGCTCATCACCCTATACTGCAGTAACTACACATCGCACTCCACACCTCACACCCTTGACAAATTGTGACACCCTCACACAACAAAATACTTATTGTAGGAAAATGAAAATCACCACTTGGAATGTGGGAGGGATAACATCCCCTATTAAAAGAAAGGCGATTTTGAGACAGTTAAACACAAAAAAAACTGATATAGCTATACTGGAAGAAACACACCTTTCTCAAATAGAACACCAAAAGCTTAAACAGGGGTGGGTGGGAGAAGTACTCTTCACGCCTTATGAAAAGAAAAGAGCGAGAGGGATTGCAATGCTGTTCCGAAAGGGACTAAACTATGACATCTCACAGGTGATCACTGATGTAGAGGGTAGATACCTGATTATAAAATTAACGATTGACACACTAACCCTGATACTCTGTGGTATATATGGCCCCCAGACGCAGAAAAGAGAATTTCTAATCCACCTCCAAAGCAAACTCATACAATTTTCAGACTTACCCATTATAGTGGGTGGAGATTATAATATAGCGCCACATACACCTGCGGACAGATTCCGCAACCCCACTAGTAACACAAATCCCAAACAGCCATGGACAGGATCTAGAAGAGAAACACTAATACTTAAAAACTTCAGAAATAGTTTAGATCTCCTTGATGTATGGAGGGAAAGAAATCCTGAGGCGCGTGATTACACATGTGCACACCCATCCAAAACCACACTCTCCCGCATAGACTATTTTCTAGTCTCAAGTCAATTGTGTTCTAGGATAGGAGACATTAAGATTGATCCCATAACCATCTCGGACCACTCACCAGTGACACTAGAGCTAACTACTGATGCCCCTCAGAGAAAGATGTGTGGGTGGAAATTCCCTACATACCTGTACCACGACCTTAATTTGCGAAAACACTTAGTGGGAGAGTGGTTAGCTTACAAGGAGCTTAACAAGCAACACATAAAAGACATCTCACTGTTTTGGGAAACGGCAAAAGCGGTGCTAAGAGGGGAGATCACAACTTATGCAATTAGAATAAATAAACTTAGCAGAAAAAGAGGGGACCTACTTCTACGCCAACTCCTAAACGCTAGAAATCAATACCTTAGACACCCGACAGACCAAAACAGACTAAAATACAGAGACATCAAGACCCTCAGAGACACTCATCTTATTCAGACAGCAGGCAGAGCCCAAACTAGGACGCAGGCTAAATTCTACCGCTATGGGAATCGCACAGGTAAATTATTAGCAAAGATCACCAAACTAACCAGGAAAACTAATACTATAACAGCCATACAGGGACAAGGAACAATATTAACAAAGAAAGAGGATATTCATAAAACATTTGTAGACTACTATTCTAAATTGTATAGCCCACAAGTGATAGATGAAAAATTGAAACAAAACTTTTGGAAGGACTTAGTCCTCCCGCAAATAACTGACGCGCAGCTACAGACCTTAAATAAGCCAGTGACCCCCCTGGAGACTATTGGAGCTATTAACGCGTTGCCCCTAGAGAAAACACCCGGGCCGGATGGCCTACCAGGGGAGTTTTATAAAATGATCAGGGAAGAGGTGGCGGAGACACTTACTTTAATGTTTAATGCTATAATGAAAGGAAGGGCTGACCTATCAAATAGATTTACAGAGGCGAATGTGACAGTCATCCCCAAACCAGACAGAGACCCACTACTGACATCCTCGTACAGACCAATCTCACTACTCAATTCAGACTACAAACTGTTTACCAAAATTTTAGCCAATAGACTGACAGAGATACTACCGGACCTGCTACACGAGGACCAGACGGGATTTGTTAGGGGTAGATCCTCAGTTAAAAACATGAGAAAATTACAATTAGTCCTGTCACACTACTGGGGGGAAGATAATCAAGAGGGAGACCGGAGGGAAGGAGACGCTTGTATACTACTGGTAGACGCTGAGAAAGCGTTCGACAAGATACTATGGGACCACCTCTTCACAACTCTTAGGAAATTTGGAATTCAGGGCGACTTTATGACAGCCACTTATGCAGTGTATAATGAGCCCCGTGCAGCAATTCTAGTTAACGGCGAACCATCAAAATCTTTCCCGCTAATGAGAGGCACGAGACAGGGGTGTCCACTCTCCCCGCTCCTCTTTGACCTGGCGCTTGAACCATTAGCAACCAAAATTAGGAAAAACACGGAAGGACTAACTATAGGCAAAGAAACCCTCCATATATCCCTTTTCGCAGATGATATGATTCTATACACAAGAGAGCCTAGGCAGAACATCCCTATTTTAATGCGCATCATAGCCGAGTTCGGTCAAATTTCAGGATACTGTATAAATAAAGACAAATCAGAGCTGTTGTGGCTACGGAATGAGTCGCCATCAGACCCATTGCAAGATAACTTTAAGATTGTCACTAACTCGTTTAAATACCTAGGTATTAATCTCTCTAGAGACCCCAGACAGTGGTATGGACTTAACTTCCGACCACTATTTAAAGAACTAAGACACTCACTCCTAAACTGGACACCACTACCACTGACACTGTCGGGAAGAGTGGGGCTAATTAAGATGATTCTATTCCCCAAACTGCTATACACACTACAAATGCTACCCGAACTCATCCACAAACAAGACCTCCAGACATTTTATTTTATTTATTTATTTATTTATAAAATATTTTACCAGGAAGGATACATTGAGATTTCGCTCGTTTTCAAGTATGTCCTGGGATCACAAAACATTGCATTGATACAATAGGGTACAATAAAATACAAAAACAATAATAAAAATACACATTATATGCAAACATTTAACATAGAGCAGGTATGAAATATTTAACCATGACAGGAGCATTCTGTTTTGAGATATGTATAGAGTGATCTCTTAAAGGATTTTAGGCTTGGGGAAGTTTTTAAAGTGTGAGGGAGGTCATTCCATAATTGTGGCGCTCTGTAGGAAAAGGAGGATCGAGCTGCTTTTTTTTTGTATTGAGGCAAGCTAAATAATGTGCTGTTATTGGATCGGAGGTTATAGGAGGTGGGAATAGCAGGGGAGAGCATTCTGCTCAGGTAGGGTGGGAGCTTCCCAGAAAGGCTCTTAAAGACAAGGCAGGAAAGATGGAGGGTGCGTCTGGATTCCAGCGACAGCCAGTTTAGTTCTTTTAGCATGTCACAATGGTGGGTCCTGTAGTTACATTGTAGCACAAAGCGGCAGAGCGAGTTATATAACGTATTTAGTTTATTAAGGTGAGTTTGCGGAGCAGGTGCATATACTATGTCCCCATAATCCAAGATAGGCATCAGCATTTGCTGTACAATCTTTTCCTTTACTGTAGGGCTGAGGCAAGATTTGTTTCTGTACAGGGCACCTAGTTTTGGATAAAGTTTAGAGGCAATTTTTTCTATGTGGAGTCCAAAAGATAGATTGGGGTCTAACAACATACCTAAGTATTTAAAAGAGTGGACTGCGGTCAGCGTGCAATTCGATTTTGTTTTGATGCGAAGATGGGAATTTTGTAATTTATGTATTTTAGGTCCCGTTCCAAAGATCATTGTGACCGTTTTGTCAGTGTTTAGGAAGAGTTTGTTTTTTGAGATCCACTTTTCTACCTCTGTGAACTGGTCTTGGAGCACTGTTTCAAGCTGCAGCAGATCAGATTTGTTTGCATAGATTACCGTGTCGTCTGCGTACATGTGTACAGTTGAGGATTTGCAGACATTAGGCAAATCATTTATAAATAATGTGAATAGTAGGGGGCCGAGAATGGAACCTTGGGGAACACCACACGTGACTGGGAGAGGGAGGGAGTCACTGTTAGAGACAGAGACATATTGTGATCGATCCGATACATATGATTTAAACCAGGTTAACGGGTGATCAGCAATACCAGAGTTTTTTAGTTTGAGAAGTAGTAGGTCATGGTCCACTGTGTCAAAAGCCTTTGCAAAATCAAGGAAAATAGCTCCAGTTAGGTCTCCTTGTTCCATGGCAGTTTGGATGTCGTTGCAAACTTTTAGGAGGGCAGTTGTAGTGGAGTGATTTGGTCTGAAACCTGATTGATCAGGGGTCAGATAGTTAGAAAGTTGATAATACTCGCATAATTGCGTATGGACGCATTTTTCTAGGATTTTTGACAATACAGGGAGCAGTGATATAGGACGATAGTTAGAAACCAAGGTTAACTCCCCACTTTTATGAATAGGCACTACTCTTGCAGTTTTCCAGAGTTTGGGTATGTATCCAGACACCAAGGATTCGTTAATTAGGGTTGCAACAGGCTTAGCAATTGCCGGCGCACTGAGCTTCAACAGCATTGCTGGGATTTGATCAGGTCCTGACTGGTTTTTCATTTTTAGATTATTGAGGTGTTTCTTAATGACATTGAAGGGTACAGGTCTAAAATTGAACTTTTCTATATTGGGTCTTTGCTGTTTTAGTGGGGCCTGATCCACATTTGTAGCTTCAGGATGTGTGCCATTTATTAGTTTGTCAATCAGGGTGGTGGAGCATCCTACAAAATAATTGTTAAAGGCATTTGCTACTTCTAAGGGGAGTTGCAGGTTTTGGTTATCCACATTGACAGTGGAGGGTTGGGAGTGGATTGGTGGATTTTGTAAGTTATTTATGAGTTTCCAAAACTTTCTAGGGTTACATATATTATTGTTCAGATTTTCACAGAAATATTGCGCCTTAGCCAATTTTGTTTGTTTAGTACATATATTTCGCCAATTTCTATATACACAGTGATCATTCATAGAGCCAGTATGCTTGAACTTTGACCACAATGAATCCCGAAATTGGTACATTTGAATGAGGTCAGCTGTGATCCAATTCAAGTGTGCTCCTTTTACTCTCACCTTACGCAGCGGCGCATGTAAATTCCAAACTTGTAGGAGTTCAGACTGAAAGAATTCAACTGCAGAGTCTAGATCTGGGATTAGGTTTAATCTGTGCCAGGGGAGGTTCTTGATGTCATTTAGAAATGATTGAAGATTAAATTTTTTGAAGGACCTGGTGATTTTAACCTTGGGAGAGGATTTAGTTGCCTTTATTTTGCGCACGCAGTACACTAAGCAGTGGTCACTGAAATTGTTAGGGAGAACACCTGCCTCCTGGATTCGGTCGGGAGAAGTGGAGAGAATCCAGTCGAGCAGGGTATGATTATGGCTTTTGATGTTTATGCGAGTTGGGGAGGAGATTAATTGTGTTAGCTGCAAAGATTTAAACAGCGAGCGACAACTGTTATTTTTTGGATTCAGCCAATCGATGTTAAAATCTCCAAAAACCAAAATTTCACTTTTTGGGTTTTGAGTTATGGATTCACTAAGGAGCTGTGCTATGTCCGAAATGGAATGCACAGGGGAGCTTGGTGGGCGGTAGATTCCTGCAACAATGATTGATTTACTGCACGGGATCTCAATTTTGCCAGAAAGGAAATCAAAGGTGGCAGGAGAGCTAGATTTTTGTATGGGGGTGAACTTTGTGGAGTTGTCAACATAAATTACAATGCCGCCTCCTCTCTTTGCTCTGTCAATTCTATGGCATGAATACCCAGGTATTGCAATGGCAGAGTCAGGTATTTTTGCAGTTAGCCATGATTCAGAGATCACAATGATTTTTGGCTTGTATTGTAAACACCAAGCTTGCAGTGCATCGATTTTTGGAAATAAGCTGCGTATATTACAGTGCACAAAGGAGAGGCCTTTTTTAGCTGGAAGGCTAGGAATGGAATTTGCTGGGGGACCAGGGTTAGACTCTACATCATTTGCAAGGGCAAGTAGCATAAGGAATAGGAATTTGGACATAGTTTTTGTTTGGCTATATAGTGAATGGCATACTTTATAATTTTGTGTGGTGGGAGTAGGAGGGCTATTTTTTATAACTCTCCACCAGCACTCAGCAGATAAGTTAAAGCAACAGAGCAGGCCATGGTGTATGATAATTTGTTTTCCAGTTTGAGGTGGGTGATTATGGCGGTAATGAAGTGAACAAAATTGGAGTGAGAAAATAGTTGTCACGAATATCAGTATGGTCATATTTTTATACATGTTAGTGCTATGAGATGTGTAGGTGAAAATAAATCAAGAATAGTACAATATAAAAAATAAATATATATATGTATACATACACACACATACACATATATATTCACACACTATTGGTGTGGGATATATAGCTATTTGTAGGGAGAGAGGGTATGTATTCTAAAGGGTTAAGTGAATGGAAGGATGAGCTGATTAGTGTTTGCAGCTGTCAGTTTGGGAGAATGAAAGGTGTGTGGGAGACTATCTATAAATTGGGGAATGAACCTGGGGTGGGTGGGGTGAGGGGTAGGGTGGGAAGGTAACTATCTTCCTGTAACTACCTGATGCAGAGAGCAGTTTCAGCTGCAAATGTGGGTCTGTGAATGTTCCTTAGACTTGTTGTGAGTATACTTTAAGTCAGCTGATGCAGAGAGCAGTTTCAGCTGCAAATGTGGGTCTGTGAATGTTCCTTAGACTTGTTGTGAGTATACTTTAAGTCAGCTGATGCAGAGAGCAGTTTCAGCTGCAAATGTGGGTCTGTGAATGTTCCTTAGACTTGTTGTGAGTATACTTTAAGTCAGCTGATGCAGAGAGCAGTTTCAGCTGCAAATGTGGGTCTGTGAATGTTCCTTAGACTTGTTGTGAGTATACTTTAAGTCAGCTGATGCAGAGAGCAGTTTCAGCTGCAAATGTGGGTCTGTGAATGTTCCTTAGACTTGTTGTGAGTATACTTTAAGTCAGCTGATGCAGAGAGCAGTTTCAGCTGCAAATGTGGGTCTGTGAATGTTCCTTAGACTTGTTGTGAGTATACTTTAAGTCAGCTGATGCAGAGAGCAGTTTCAGCTGCAAATGTGGGTCTGTGAATGTTCCTTAGACTTGTTGTGAGTATACTTTAAGTCAGCTGATGCAGAGAGCAGTTTCAGCTGCAAATGTGGGTCTGTGAATGTTCCTTAGACTTGTTGTGAGTATACTTTAAGTCAGCTGATGCAGAGAGCAGTTTCAGCTGCAAATGTGGGTCTGTGAATGTTCCTTAGACTTGTTGTGAGTATACTTTAAGTCAGCTGATGCAGAGAGCAGTTTCAGCTGCAAATGTGGGTCTGTGAATGTTCCTTAGACTTGTTGTGAGTATACTTTAAGTCAGCTGATGCAGAGAGCAGTTTCAGCTGCAAATGTGGGTCTGTGAATGTTCCTTAGACTTGTTGTGAGTATACTTTAAGTCAGCTGATGCAGAGAGCAGTTTCAGCTGCAAATGTGGGTCTGTGAATGTTCCTTAGACTTGTTGTGAGTATACTTTAAGTCAGCTGATGCAGAGAGCAGTTTCAGCTGCAAATGTGGGTCTGTGAATGTTCCTTAGACTTGTTGTGAGTATACTTTAAGTCAGCTGATGCAGAGAGCAGTTTCAGCTGCAAATGTGGGTCTGTGAATGTTCCTTAGACTTGTTGTGAGTATACTTTAAGTCAGCTGATGCAGAGAGCAGTTTCAGCTGCAAATGTGGGTCTGTGAATGTTCCTTAGACTTGTTGTGAGTATACTTTAAGTCAGCTGATGCAGAGAGCAGTTTCAGCTGCAAATGTGGGTCTGTGAATGTTCCTTAGACTTGTTGTGAGTATACTTTAAGTCAGCTGATGCAGAGAGCAGTTTCAGCTGCAAATGTGGGTCTGTGAATGTTCCTTAGACTTGTTGTGAGTATACTTTAAGTCAGCTGATGCAGAGAGCAGTTTCAGCTGCAAATGTGGGTCTGTGAATGTTCCTTAGACTTGTTGTGAGTATACTTTAAGTCAGCTGATGCAGAGAGCAGTTTCAGCTGCAAATGTGGGTCTGTGAATGTTCCTTAGACTTGTTGTGAGTATACTTTAAGTCAGCTGATGCAGAGAGCAGTTTCAGCTGCAAATGTGGGTCTGTGAATGTTCCTTAGACTTGTTGTGAGTATACTTTAAGTCAGCTGATGCAGAGAGCAGTTTCAGCTGCAAATGTGGGTCTGTGAATGTTCCTTAGACTTGTTGTGAGTATACTTTAAGTCAGCTGATGCAGAGAGCAGTTTCAGCTGCAAATGTGGGTCTGTGAATGTTCCTTAGACTTGTTGTGAGTATACTTTAAGTCAGCTGATGCAGAGAGCAGTTTCAGCTGCAAATGTGGGTCTGTGAATGTTCCTTAGACTTGTTGTGAGTATACTTTAAGTCAGCTGATGCAGAGAGCAGTTTCAGCTGCAAATGTGGGTCTGTGAATGTTCCTTAGACTTGTTGTGAGTATACTTTAAGTCAGCTGATGCAGAGAGCAGTTTCAGCTGCAAATGTGGGGTCTGTGAATGTTCCTTAGACTTGTTGTGAGTATACTTTAAGTCAGCTGATGCAGAGAGCAGTTTCAGCTGCAAATGTGGGTCTGTGAATGTTCCTTAGACTTGTTGTGAGTATACTTTAAGTCAGCTGATGCAGAGAGCAGTTTCAGCTGCAAATGTGGGTCTGTGAATGTTCCTTAGACTTGTTGTGAGTATACTTTAAGTCAGCTGATGCAGAGAGCAGTTTCAGCTGCAAATGTGGGTCTGTGAATGTTCCTTAGACTTGTTGTGAGTATACTTTAAGTCAGCTGATGCAGAGAGCAGTTTCAGCTGCAAATGTGGGTCTGTGAATGTTCCTTAGACTTGTTGTGAGTATACTTTAAGTCAGCTGATGCAGAGAGCAGTTTCAGCTGCAAATGTGGGTCTGTGAATGTTCCTTAGACTTGTTGTGAGTATACTTTAAGTCAGCTGATGCAGAGAGCAGTTTCAGCTGCAAATGTGGGTCTGTGAATGTTCCTTAGACTTGTTGTGAGTATACTTTAAGTCAGCTGATGCAGAGAGCAGTTTCAGCTGCAAATGTGGGTCTGTGAATGTTCCTTAGACTTGTTGTGAGTATACTTTAAGTCAGCTGATGCAGAGAGCAGTTTCAGCTGCAAATGTGGGTCTGTGAATGTTCCTTAGACTTGTTGTGAGTATACTTTAAGTCAGCTGGGGGGAAAGATAAATTAGTGTTATATTGGTCTGCAAAAAAAGTTAAGGGAGGGTGCTAGGGTCATACAGGCCAAAAAGAAAATAAAAACCAATAAAAAAAACACAGAGAAAGATCACAAATTAAAGAGATAAGAGAGGTATCCATTGAGGAAAATAAAACCATTTAACAAGCAAGATAAATGGCCCATCAGTGTGCTCCAGTATGCATTTAAAATACAGAATACAAATAATAGCAAATACATATTACAACATACACATTATTAGAAAACAGGGGTGAAATATAATAAGATGACTTTCTTCCTGTAACTACCTGATGCAGAGAGCAGTTTCAGCTGCAAATGTGGGTCTGTGAATGTTCCTTAGACTTGTTGTGAGTATACTTTAAGTCAGCTGATGCAGAGAGCAGTTTCAGCTGCAAATGTGGGTCTGTGAATGTTCCTTAGACTTGTTGTGAGTATACTTTAAGTCAGCTGATGCAGAGAGCAGTTTCAGCTGCAAATGTGGGTCTGTGAATGTTCCTTAGACTTGTTGTGAGTATACTTTAAGTCAGCTGATGCAGAGAGCAGTTTCAGCTGCAAATGTGGGTCTGTGAATGTTCCTTAGACTTGTTGTGAGTATACTTTAAGTCAGCTGATGCAGAGAGCAGTTTCAGCTGCAAATGTGGGTCTGTGAATGTTCCTTAGACTTGTTGTGAGTATACTTTAAGTCAGCTGATGCAGAGAGCAGTTTCAGCTGCAAATGTGGGTCTGTGAATGTTCCTTAGACTTGTTGTGAGTATACTTTAAGTCAGCTGATGCAGAGAGCAGTTTCAGCTGCAAATGTGGGTCTGTGAATGTTCCTTAGACTTGTTGTGAGTATACTTTAAGTCAGCTGATGCAGAGAGCAGTTTCAGCTGCAAATGTGGGTCTGTGAATGTTCCTTAGACTTGTTGTGAGTATACTTTAAGTCAGCTGATGCAGAGAGCAGTTTCAGCTGCAAATGTGGGTCTGTGAATGTTCCTTAGACTTGTTGTGAGTATACTTTAAGTCAGCTGATGCAGAGAGCAGTTTCAGCTGCAAATGTGGGTCTGTGAATGTTCCTTAGACTTGTTGTGAGTATACTTTAAGTCAGCTGATGCAGAGAGCAGTTTCAGCTGCAAATGTGGGTCTGTGAATGTTCCTTAGACTTGTTGTGAGTATACTTTAAGTCAGCTGGGGGGAAAGATAAATTAGTGTTATATTGGTCTGCAAAAAAAGTTAAGGGAGGGTGCTAGGGGTCATACAGGCCAAAAAGAAAATAAAAACCAATAAAAAAAACACAGAGAAAGATCACAAATTAAAGAGATAAGAGAGGTATCCATTGAGGAAAATAAAACCATTTAACAAGCAAGATAAATGGCCCATCAGTGTGCTCCAGTATGCATTTAAAATACAGAATACAAATAATAGCAAATACATATTACAACATACACATTATTAGAAAACAGGGGTGAAATATAATAAGATGACTTTCTTCCTGTAACTACCTGATGCAGAGAGCAGTTTCAGCTGCAAATGTGGGTCTGTGAATGTTCCTTAGACTTGTTGTGAGTATACTTTAAGTCAGCTGATGCAGAGAGCAGTTTCAGCTGCAAATGTGGGTCTGTGAATGTTCCTTAGACTTGTTGTGAGTATACTTTAAGTCAGCTGATGCAGAGAGCAGTTTCAGCTGCAAATGTGGGTCTGTGAATGTTCCTTAGACTTGTTGTGAGTATACTTTAAGTCAGCTGATGCAGAGAGCAGTTTCAGCTGCAAATGTGGGTCTGTGAATGTTCCTTAGACTTGTTGTGAGTATACTTTAAGTCAGCTGATGCAGAGAGCAGTTTCAGCTGCAAATGTGGGTCTGTGAATGTTCCTTAGACTTGTTGTGAGTATACTTTAAGTCAGCTGATGCAGAGAGCAGTTTCAGCTGCAAATGTGGGTCTGTGAATGTTCCTTAGACTTGTTGTGAGTATACTTTAAGTCAGCTGATGCAGAGAGCAGTTTCAGCTGCAAATGTGGGTCTGTGAATGTTCCTTAGACTTGTTGTGAGTATACTTTAAGTCAGCTGATGCAGAGAGCAGTTTCAGCTGCAAATGTGGGTCTGTGAATGTTCCTTAGACTTGTTGTGAGTATACTTTAAGTCAGCTGATGCAGAGAGCAGTTTCAGCTGCAAATGTGGGTCTGTGAATGTTCCTTAGACTTGTTGTGAGTATACTTTAAGTCAGCTGATGCAGAGAGCAGTTTCAGCTGCAAATGTGGGTCTGTGAATGTTCCTTAGACTTGTTGTGAGTATACTTTAAGTCAGCTGATGCAGAGAGCAGTTTCAGCTGCAAATGTGGGTCTGTGAATGTTCCTTAGACTTGTTGTGAGTATACTTTAAGTCAGCTGATGCAGAGAGCAGTTTCAGCTGCAAATGTGGGTCTGTGAATGTTCCTTAGACTTGTTGTGAGTATACTTTAAGTCAGCTGATGCAGAGAGCAGTTTCAGCTGCAAATGTGGGTCTGTGAATGTTCCTTAGACTTGTTGTGAGTATACTTTAAGTCAGCTGATGCAGAGAGCAGTTTCAGCTGCAAATGTGGGTCTGTGAATGTTCCTTAGACTTGTTGTGAGTATACTTTAAGTCAGCTGATGCAGAGAGCAGTTTCAGCTGCAAATGTGGGTCTGTGAATGTTCCTTAGACTTGTTGTGAGTATACTTTAAGTCAGCTGATGCAGAGAGCAGTTTCAGCTGCAAATGTGGGTCTGTGAATGTTCCTTAGACTTGTTGTGAGTATACTTTAAGTCAGCTGATGCAGAGAGCAGTTTCAGCTGCAAATGTGGGTCTGTGAATGTTCCTTAGACTTGTTGTGAGTATACTTTAAGTCAGCTGATGCAGAGAGCAGTTTCAGCTGCAAATGTGGGTCTGTGAATGTTCCTTAGACTTGTTGTGAGTATACTTTAAGTCAGCTGATGCAGAGAGCAGTTTCAGCTGCAAATGTGGGTCTGTGAATGTTCCTTAGACTTGTTGTGAGTATACTTTAAGTCAGCTGATGCAGAGAGCAGTTTCAGCTGCAAATGTGGGTCTGTGAATGTTCCTTAGACTTGTTGTGAGTATACTTTAAGTCAGCTGATGCAGAGAGCAGTTTCAGCTGCAAATGTGGGTCTGTGAATGTTCCTTAGACTTGTTGTGAGTATACTTTAAGTCAGCTGATGCAGAGAGCAGTTTCAGCTGCAAATGTGGGTCTGTGAATGTTCCTTAGACTTGTTGTGAGTATACTTTAAGTCAGCTGGGGGGAAAGATAAATTAGTGTTATATTGGTCTGCAAAAAAAGTTAAGGGAGGGTGCTAGGGGTCATACAGGCCAAAAAGAAAATAAAAACCAATAAAAAAAACACAGAGAAAGATCACAAATTAAAGAGATAAGAGAGGTATCCATTGAGGAAAATAAAACCATTTAACAAGCAAGATAAATGGCCCATCAGTGTGCTCCAGTATGCATTTAAAATACAGAATACAAATAATAGCAAATACATATTACAACATACACATTATTAGAAAACAGGGGTGAAATATAATAAGATGACTTTCTTCCTGTAACTACCTGATGCAGAGAGCAGTTTCAGCTGCAAATGTGGGTCTGTGAATGTTCCTTAGACTTGTTGTGAGTATACTTTAAGTCAGCTGATGCAGAGAGCAGTTTCAGCTGCAAATGTGGGTCTGTGAATGTTCCTTAGACTTGTTGTGAGTATACTTTAAGTCAGCTGATGCAGAGAGCAGTTTCAGCTGCAAATGTGGGTCTGTGAATGTTCCTTAGACTTGTTGTGAGTATACTTTAAGTCAGCTGATGCAGAGAGCAGTTTCAGCTGCAAATGTGGGTCTGTGAATGTTCCTTAGACTTGTTGTGAGTATACTTTAAGTCAGCTGATGCAGAGAGCAGTTTCAGCTGCAAATGTGGGTCTGTGAATGTTCCTTAGACTTGTTGTGAGTATACTTTAAGTCAGCTGATGCAGAGAGCAGTTTCAGCTGCAAATGTGGGTCTGTGAATGTTCCTTAGACTTGTTGTGAGTATACTTTAAGTCAGCTGATGCAGAGAGCAGTTTCAGCTGCAAATGTGGGTCTGTGAATGTTCCTTAGACTTGTTGTGAGTATACTTTAAGTCAGCTGATGCAGAGAGCAGTTTCAGCTGCAAATGTGGGTCTGTGAATGTTCCTTAGACTTGTTGTGAGTATACTTTAAGTCAGCTGATGCAGAGAGCAGTTTCAGCTGCAAATGTGGGTCTGTGAATGTTCCTTAGACTTGTTGTGAGTATACTTTAAGTCAGCTGATGCAGAGAGCAGTTTCAGCTGCAAATGTGGGTCTGTGAATGTTCCTTAGACTTGTTGTGAGTATACTTTAAGTCAGCTGATGCAGAGAGCAGTTTCAGCTGCAAATGTGGGTCTGTGAATGTTCCTTAGACTTGTTGTGAGTATACTTTAAGTCAGCTGATGCAGAGAGCAGTTTCAGCTGCAAATGTGGGTCTGTGAATGTTCCTTAGACTTGTTGTGAGTATACTTTAAGTCAGCTGATGCAGAGAGCAGTTTCAGCTGCAAATGTGGGTCTGTGAATGTTCCTTAGACTTGTTGTGAGTATACTTTAAGTCAGCTGATGCAGAGAGCAGTTTCAGCTGCAAATGTGGGTCTGTGAATGTTCCTTAGACTTGTTGTGAGTATACTTTAAGTCAGCTGATGCAGAGAGCAGTGTCAGCTGCAAATGTGGGTCTGTGAATGTTCCTTAGACTTGTTGTGAGTATACTTTAAGTCAGCTGATGCAGAGAGCAGTTTCAGCTGCAAATGTGGGTCTGTGAATGTTCCTTAGACTTGTTGTGAGTATACTTTAAGTCAGCTGATGCAGAGAGCAGTTTCAGCTGCAAATGTGGGTCTGTGAATGTTCCTTAGACTTGTTGTGAGTATACTTTAAGTCAGCTGATGCAGAGAGCAGTTTCAGCTGCAAATGTGGGTCTGTGAATGTTCCTTAGACTTGTTGTGAGTATACTTTAAGTCAGCTGATGCAGAGAGCAGTTTCAGCTGCAAATGTGGGTCTGTGAATGTTCCTTAGACTTGTTGTGAGTATACTTTAAGTCAGCTGATGCAGAGAGCAGTTTCAGCTGCAAATGTGGGTCTGTGAATGTTCCTTAGACTTGTTGTGAGTATACTTTAAGTCAGCTGATGCAGAGAGCAGTTTCAGCTGCAAATGTGGGTCTGTGAATGTTCCTTAGACTTGTTGTGAGTATACTTTAAGTCAGCTGATGCAGAGAGCAGTTTCAGCTGCAAATGTGGGTCTGCAAATAGGGACATACTACACTTTTTATGGAAAGGGAAACGACATAGAATAGGACATAAAAAAATGACATGTACACCAGAGATGGGGGGACTAGCACTCCCAAATATAGAGTATTACAACTGGGCAGCCTTGGCTAAGTATGTAATGGATTGGTTTTTGGACAGAAATGTCTTCACCAACAGTGAACTAGAGACGGAGCTTATTGCTCCGTGGTCATTAAAAATGCTCCCACATATGACTCGCACACAACTAGAGGGAATAGTGGGACACAATACTATTCTCCTCCATCCTGTAAGAGCATGGTGGAAAATCTGCAGGACCTTTAGAATAACATGCAAGAATACCGTATACCTACCCTTACGAGGTAACCCAAACTTTCAGGCAGGTTTCACCACATTGCCTTTTAGACAATGGGAAACACTGGGACTCTCTACTATTAGACAGGTCCTGACGCCAGACCAGAAATCAGTCAAATCGTTTGCCGAATTACAATTAGAATTCAATTTACCTCACAAACATCACTTCGCATTCCTACAGACAAGACATTATGTACAAAGCATCTTGGGGATGGGAGACATGCCGGACACCAACTGCGAAATATACAAACTACTGACTCTGACAAGAGGAGGACTGACCTCAATCTCACATACTTACAAAGCACTCCAAACGGTGACTAATAAGGCTACTAGAGACCAAATCCAACATAAATGGAGCACTTGGACTGAACACCCAGTTACAGACCAAATAATTGAACAAAGCGTCTCAAAGGTGAGGAAGGCATCACTATCAAATGACATACGGGAGTCGCATACAAAGCTATTACATAATGCATACATTACACCAAAGATGTTTCACAAATGGAGTCCTGAGACTTCGGGACTTTGTCCAAAATGCGCACACCCAAACCCCAACATAATCCATATGATATGGCAGTGCCCAAAACTCACAAGATTCTGGAACATGGCGCACAAATGGGCAATGAGAGTTACGGGAGGGAGCATAGACCTGAACATTCACGCAGTAGTATTCCTCCACACACAGTCGGACACAAACAAACATATGGCGTTTATTCATAATGTCATACTGTTTGCCAGAAAGCTCATCTTCAAGAAGTGGTTAGAGCCTGACTCACCAACACTCACACAGCTCAAACTAGAATTACAACAGCAAATTATTCGTGAACAAGTAGATACACAGGGTGACATCATAAAACGAACTAAACATTTTCTCAATAAATGGGAACCCTTAATTCGCAGCTTAGACTTAGCACATCAGAGACAAATCTTGCACCCACTTAAAAACTCAGAATTTGTTCTCGAAGCCCAGTTAAGAGGCAAATGGAACATCTTTTAAACTACCCAATTAACAAGGGAATAAACCAATGGAGAGACTAAGATGAGAGACAGGAACAGAACCTTGGGGGAGCGCCCTGGGCGGGGTTAGGGTGGGAGAGAGTAGGAAGCGGAGCTGAATGGGGAGGGAGGGAAACTTAATGTGTTGATATATGAAACCTAATAACGAACGAGAGACTCACCCATAATGGAGCTGCAATGACTTGCTGATTGCAAAGGACTACAAAACACTAGAGACTCTTGGAGAACCTTGATCTAACCAATATGTTATGCAAACTATACTGTTATCTGTTGAATTGCTATATAAGGGGAAACTAGTTATAATAAGTTAGATGAGGAGATAAGGAGAATAAGTAATATCTGGAGTAACTATGCTAATAAGACATAGAAGAAAATGCAGTGCTGTCTTTGGTAACAATTTTTGTTATTATATTTTGCAAAATTCTGTTGTACATACCATTTGTTGCTTTTTTCAGTGCTGAATATATAAATAAATAATTTAAAAAAATAATGAGACTTAAATAATGTGGAGACAAAAGCGACGCCCATATTTTTTTAGCGCCAAACAAGACGCCCACATTATTTGGTGCCGAAATGCCTTTTGGCGCCAAAAATGACGCCACATCCGGAACGCCGACATTTTTGGCGCAAAATAACGTCAAAAAAATGACGCAACTTCCGGCGACACGTATGACGCCGGAAACGGAAAAGAATTTTTGCGCCAAAAAAATCCGCGCCAAAAATGACGCAATAAAATGAAGCATTTTCAGCCCCCGCGAGCCTAACAGCCCACAGGGAAAAAAGAGTCAAATTTTTGAAGGTAAGAAAAAATGAATAATTCAAATGCATTTATCCCAAATATGAAACTGACTGTCTGAAAAATAAGGAAAGTTGAACATTCTGAGTCAAGGCAAATAAATGTTTGAATACATATATTTAGAACTTTATAAACAAAGTGCCCAACCATAGCTTTAGAGTGTCACAGAAAATAAGATTTACTTACCCCAGGACACTCATCTACATGTTTGTAGAAAGCCAAACCAGTACTGAAACGAGAATCAGCAGAGGTAATGGTATATATAAGAGTATATCGTCGATCTGAAAAGGGAGGTAAGAGATGAATCTCTACGACCGATAACAGAGAACCTATGAAATAGACCCCGTAGAAGGAGATCACTGCATTCAAATAGGCAATACTCTCCTCGCATCCCTCTGACATTCACTGCACGCTGAGAGGAAAACCGGGCTCCAACTTGCTGCGGAGCGCATATCAACGTAGAATCTAGCACAAACTTACTTCACCACCTCCATCGGAGGCAAAGTTTGTAAAAACTGAATTGTGGGTGTGGTGAGGGGTGTATTTATAGGCATTTTAAGGTTTGGGAAACTTTGCCCCTCCTGGTAGGAATGTATATCCCATACGTCACTAGCTCATGGACTCTTGCTAATTACATGAAAGAAATAAACCTTTTCTGCCCCCGCGAGCCTAACAGCACGCAGGAAAAAAATGGTCAATTAAAATTTTCAAGGTAAGGAAAAATAAATTGAAAAGCATTATCCCAAATAATGAAACTGACAGTCTGAATTTTAAAGGAATACTGATTATCCTGAATCATGGCAAATATAAGTTTATAGACATATATTTAGAACTTTACATATAAAGTGCCCAACCATAGCTTAGAGTGTCACAAAAAAATAAGACTTACTTACCCCAGGACACTCATCTACATATAGTAGATAGCCAAACCAGTACTGAAAACATAATTTATGTAAGAACTTACCTGATAAATTCATTTCTTTCATATTAGCAAGAGTCCATGAGCTAGTGACGTATGGGATATACATTCCTACCAGGAGGGGCAAAGTTTCCCAAACCTCAAAATGCCTATAAATACACCCCTCACCACACCCACAAATCAGTTTAACGAATAGCCAAGAAGTGGGGTGATAAGAAAAAAGTGCGAAAGCATAAAAAATAAGGAATTGGAATAATTGTGCTTTATACAAAAAAATCATAACCACCACAAAAAAGGGTGGGCCTCATGGACTCTTGCTAATATGAAAGAAATGAATTTATCAGGTAAGTTCTTACATAAATTATGTTTTCTTTCATGTAATTAGCAAGAGTCCATGAGCTAGTGATGTATGGGATAATGAATACCCAAGATGTGGATCTTCCACGCAAGAGGGATAAAATAAAGACAGCCAATTCCGCTGAAAATAATCCACACCCAAAACAAAGTTTAAATCTTATAATGAAAAAAACTGAAATGATAAGCAGAAGAATCAAACTGAAACAGCTGCCTGAAGTACTTTTCTACCAAAAACTGCTTCAGAAGAAGAAAATACAACAAAATGGTAGAATTTAGTAAAAGTATGCAAAGAAGACCAAGTTGCTGCTTTGCAAATCTGATCAACCGAAGCTTCATTCTTAAATGCCCAGGAAGTAGAGACTGACCTAGTCGAATGAGCTGTAATCCTTTGAGGCGGAGTTCTACCCGACTCAACATAAGCATGATGAATCAAAGACTTTAACCAAGATGCCAAGGAAATGGCAGAAGCCTTCTGACCTTTCCTAGAACCAGAAAAGATAACAAATAGACTAGAAGTCTTTCGGAAATCTTTAGTAGCTTCAACATAATATTTCAAAGCTCTAACTACATCCAAAGAATGCAACAACCTTTCCTTAAAATTCTTAGGATTAGGACACAATGAAGGAACCACAATTTCTCTACTAATGTTGTTAGAATTCACAACCTTAGGTAAAAATTGAAAAGAAGTTCGCAACACCGCCTTATCCTGATGAAAAATCAGAAAAGGAGACTCACAAGAAAGAGCAGATAATTCAGAAACTCTTCTAGCAGAAGAGATGGCCAAAAGAAACAAAACTTTCCAAGAAAGTAATTTAATGTCCAGCGAATGCATAGGTTCAAACGGAGGAGCTTGAAGAGCCCCCAGAACCAAATTCAAACTCCAAGGAGGAGAAATTGACTTAACAACAGGTTTTATACGAACCAAAGCCTGTACAAAACAATGAATATCAGGAAGACTAGCAATCTTTCTGTGAAAAAGAACAGAAAGAGCAGAGATTTGTCCTTTCAAGGAACTTGCAGACAAACCTTTATCCAAACCATCCTGAAGAAACTGTAGAATTCTAGGAATTCTAAAAGAATGCCAAGAAAAATGATGAGAAAAAAACCAAGAAATGTAAATCTTCCAGACTCGATAATATATCTTCCTAGATACAGTTTAACGAGCCTGTAACATAGTATTAATCACAGAGTCAGAGAAACCTCTATGACTGAGAATCAAGCGTTCAATCTCCATACCTTCAAATTTAAGGATTTGAGATCCTGATGGAAAAAAGGACCTTGCGATAGAAGGTCTGGTCTTAACGGAAGAGTCCACGGTTGGCAAGTAGCCATCCGGACAAGATCCGCATACCAAAACCTGTGAGGCCATGCTGGAGCCACCAGCAGAACAAACGAATGCTCCTTTAGAATCTTGGAAATCACTCTTGGAAGAAGAACTAGAGGCGGAAAGATATAGGCAGGACGATACTTCCAAAGAAGTGACAATGCATCCACTGCTTCCGCCTGAGGATCCCTGGATCTGGACAGATACCTGGGAAGATTCTTGTTTAGATGAGAAGCCATCAGATCTATTTCTGGAAGTCCCCACATTTGAACAATCTGAAGAAATACCTCTGGGTGAAGAGACCATTGGCCCGGATGTAACGTTTGGCGACTGAGATAATCCGCTTCCCAATTGTCTATACCTGGGATATGAACCGCAGAAATTAGACAGGAGCTGGATTCCGCCCATACCAGTATTTGAGATACTTCTTTCATAGCCAGAGGACTGTGAGTCCCTCCTTGATGATTGACATATGCCACGGTCGTGACATTGTCCGTCTGAAAACAAATGAACGACTCTCTCTTTAGAAGAGGCCATGACTGAAGAGCTCTGAAAATTGCACGGAGTTCCAAAATGTTGATTGGTAATCTCGCCTCCTGAGATTCCCAAACCCCTTGTGCTGTCAGAGACCCCCAAACAGCTCCCCAACCTGTCAGACTTGCATCTGTTGAAATCACAGTCCAGGTCAGAAGAACAAAAGAAGCCCCCTGAACTAAACGATGGTGGTCTGTCCACCACGTCAAAGAGTGTCGTACAATCGGTTTTAAAGATATTAATTGAGATATCTTTGTATAATCCCTGCACCACTGGTTCAGCTGAAGAGGTCGCATGTGGAAACGAGCAAAGGGGATCGCGTCCGATGCAGCAGTCATAAGACCTAGAATTTCCATGCATAAGGCTACCGAAGGGAATGATTGAGACTGAAGGTTTCGACAAGCTGAAACCAATTTCAGACGTCTCTTGTCCGTCAGAGACAGAGTCATGGACACTGAATCTATCTGGAAACCTAAAAAGGTTACCCTTGTCTGAGGAATCAACAAACTCTTTGGTAAATTGATCCTCCAACCATGTTCTCGAAGAAACAATACAAGTTGATTCGTATGAGATTCTGCTAAATGTGAAGACTGAGCAAGTACCAAGATATCGTCCAAATAAGGAAATACCACAATACCCTGTTCTCTGATTACAAACAGAAGGGCACCGAGAACCTTTGTAAAAATCCTTGGAGCTGTTGCTAGGCCAAACGGCAGAGCCACAAACTGGAAATGCTTGTCTAGGAAAGAGAATCTCAGAAACTGATAGTGATCTGGATGAATCGGAATATGCAGATATGCATCTTGTAAATCTATTGTGGACATATAATGCCCTTGCTGAACAAAAGGCAGAATAGTCCTTATAGTTACCATTTTGAATGTTGGTATCCTTACATAACGATTCAATATTTTTAAATCCAGAACTGGTCTGAAGGAATTCTCCTTCTTTGGTACAATGAAGAGATTTGAGTAAAACCCCAGCCCCTGTTCCAGAACTGGAACTGGGATAATTACTCCAGCCAACTCTAGATCTGAAACACATTTCAGAAATGCTTGAGCCTTCACTGGATTTACTGGGACACGGGAAAGAAAAAATCTCCTTGCAGGAGGCCTTATCTTGAAGCCTATTCTGTACCCTTGTGAAACAATGTTCTGAATCCAAAGATTGTGAATCGAATTGATCCAAATTTCTTTGAAAAATCGTAATCTGCCCCCTACCAGCTGGGCTGGAATGAGGGCCGCACCTTCATGTTGACTTGGGAGCTGGCTTTGGCTTTCTAAAAGGCTTGGATTTATTCTAGACTGGAGATGGTTTCCAAACTGATACCGCTCCTGTAGGGGAAGGATCAGGCTTTTGTTCCTTATTGTGACGAAAGGAACGAAAACGATTAGTAGACCTAAATTTACCTTTAGATTTTTTATCCTGTGGTAAAAAAGTTCCTTTCCCCCCAGTAACAGTTGAAATAATAGAATCCAACTGTGAACCAAATAATTTATTACCCTGGAAAGAAAGGGAAAGCAAAGTTGACTTAGAAGACATATCAGCATTCCAAGTTTTAAGCCATAAAGCTCTTCTAGCTAAAATAGCTAAAGACATATACCTGACATCAACCCTAATGATATCAAAGATGGCATCACAAATAAAATTATTAGCATGTTGAAGAAGATTAACAATGCTATGGGAATTATGATCTGTTACTTGTTGCGCTAAAGCTTCCAACCAGAAAGTTGAAGCTGCAGCAACATCCGCTAAAGATATAGCAGGTCTAAGAAGATTACCTGAACATAAGTAAGCTTTTCTTAGAAAGGATTCAATTTTCCCATCTAAAGGATCCTTAAAGGAAGTACTATCTGCCGTAGGAATAGTAGTACGTTTACCAAGAGTAGAGATAGCCCCATCAACTTTAGGGATTTTGTCCCAAAACTCTAATCTGTCAGATGGCACAGGATATAATTGCTTAAAACGTTTAGAAGGAGTAAATGAATTACCCAAATTATTCCATTCCCTGGAAATTACTTCAGAAATAGCATCAGGGACAGGAAAAACTTCTGGAATAACAACAGGAGATTTAAAAACCTTATTTAAACGTTTAGATTTAGTATCAAGAGGACCAGATTCCTCTATTTCTAATGCAATTAAGACTTCTTTAAGTAAAGAACGAATAAATTCCATTTTGAATAAATATGAAGATTTATCAGTATCAACCTCTGAAACAGAATCCTCTGAACCAGAGGAATCATTATCAAAATCAGAATGATGATATTCATTTAAAAATTCATCTGAAAAATTAGAAGTTTTAAAAGACCTTTTACGTTTACTAGAAGGAGGAATAACAGACATAGCCTTCTTAATAGATTTAGAAACAAAATCTCTTATGTTAACAGGAACACCCTGAGTATTAGATGTTGATGGAACAGCAACAGGTAATGTAACATTACTAAAGGAAATATTATCTGCATTAACAAGTTTGTCATGACATTCATTACAAACAACAGCCGGAGGAACAGATACCACAAGTTTACAGCAAATACACTTAACTTTGGTAGATCCAGCATCAGGCAGCGATTTTCCAGAAGTATCTTCTGATTCAGGGTCAATCTGAGACATCTTGCAATATGTAATAGAAAAAACAACATATAAAGCAAAATTGATCAAATTCCTTAAATGACAGTTTCAGGAATGGGAAAAAATGCCAGTGAACAAGCTTCTAGCAACCAGAAGCAAATAAACAATGAGACTTAAATAATGTGGAGACAATAATGACGCCCATATTTTTTAGCGCCAAAAAAGACGCCCACATTATTTGGCGCCTAAATGCTTTTAGCGCCAAAAATGACGCCACATCCGGTAACGCCGACACTTTTGGCGCAAAAACGTCAAAAAAATGACGCAACTTCCGGTGACAAGTATGACGCCGGAAATAACAAAGAAATTTTTTTTGCGCCAAAAAAGTCCGCGCCAAGAATGACGCAATAAAATGAAGCATTTTCAGCCCCCCGCGAGCCTAACAGCCCACAGGAAAAAAAGTCAAATTTTAAGGTAAGAAAAAAATTGATTATTCAAATGCATTATCCCAAATAATGAAACTGACTGTCTGAAATAAGGAATATTGAACATCCTGAATCAAGGCAAATAAATGTTTAAACACATATATTTAGAACTTTATATAAAAGTGCCCAACCATAGCTTAGAGTGTCACAAAAATAAGACTTACTTACCCCAGGACACTCATCTACATGTAGTAGAAAGCCAAACCAGTACTGAAACGAGAATCAGTAGAGGTAATGGTATATATAAGAGTATATCGTCGATCTGAAAAGGGAGGTAAGAGATGAATCTCTACGACCGATAACAGAGAACCTATGAAATAGACCCCGTAGAAGGAGATCATTGAATTCAAATAGGCAATACTCTCTTCACATCCCTCTGACATTCACTGCACACTGAGAGGAAAACCGGGCTCCAGCCTGCTGCGAAGCGCATATCAACGAAGAATCTAGCACAAACTTACTTCACCACCTCCATGGGAGGCAAAGTTTGTAAAAACTGATTTGTGGGTGTGGTGAGGGGTGTATTTATAGGCATTTTGAGGTTTGGGAAACTTTGCCCCTCCTGGTAGGAATGTATATCCCATACGTCACTAGCTCATGGACTCTTGCTAATTACATGAAAGAAACGAGAATCAGTAGAGGTAATGGTATATAAGAGTATATCGTCGATCTGAAAAGGGAGGTAGGAGATAAATTTCTACGACCGATAACAGAGAGCCTATGAAAAAGATCCCCTAGAGGTAGACCATTGTTCTCAAATAGGCAATACTCTCTTTACTTCCCTCTTTCGCTGCACTCTGAGAGGAAAACCGGGCTTCAACCTGTTGCGAAGCGCATATCAACGTAGAATCTAAGCACAAACTTACTTCACCACCTCCACGGGAGGCAAAGTTTGTAAAAACTGAATTGTGGGTGTGGTGAGGGGTGTATTTATAGGCATTTTAAGGTTTGGGAAACTTTGCCCCTCCTGGTAGGAATGTATATCCCATACGTCACTAGCTCATGGACTCTTGCTAATTACATGAAAGAAATTATATTTTTATATATATACATATATATATATATATATATATATATATATATATATATATATATATATATATATATATATATATACACACACACACACACATACACAGTAGGGTTGCACGTTTTTTTTTGCGGTGCATTAAAAAAAAAAAAAAAGCTCTATTCCTAATGAAAAACTGAGGCGTAAAGGGAGGATGAGAGGCGGACCAGTAAGCGGCCGTGGGCGGACCTCAGAATGCCCGCGAAACGGCCGTTTTGGCAGAGATTGCAGACAGAGTGTGTGGGGAGCAACAGGTCTTCTGAGAGTCATCTGGGAGTGGTGTGGCGGTGGTGCAGCTCAAAGCTGTGAGCAATAAAGTGAGTATTCTTGGAAAAAAAAGTTTAAAGTGCCTTTTTTTTCCCCTTCTGTGTGTGATGCATATATTTTATTTATAAATGTTCATTAAGGGTTGCTTGTAGGATGTATTGTGAAGTGAAAAAAAATATAGCACAACAATTTGTTATTATATTTTTCCTCTAATTAAGTGTTAATGTTTAATTTACATTGCCATTACCCTTATTATACCAGTTTGCAGTCCAAAATAGCATACTTAAGTGTGCAATCTGCATTCATTGTGTCTGGTGTGCAATGCCCTAACCTGTCCATGTGCAATGTGAAGCCACAAAATATCAGCCTGGCTTCTGAAGTTTGCCTATTTCCTAACCAATTGTGTTTAAGAATTTTAAGAAAATAGCTAAGCTAATATAATAAGTCAAATCAATAATTCAATTGTGAATGTTGTTTAAAATTGCTCTTCTATTGCTCTTGAATTTGATTGATTGGTTCAGAAGTTGAACCCAAAATACATTCATTAATTAAATGAATAAAAAGTGTTTTTTTCCTTTGATGTCTCTCCCAGTCCATTACTGTTTCTGTGTGTTTGTGTTTGTTTTCTTTCCAAAAAGAACTTGTCTCCCCTGACCACCCCTATTCTATTTTGTCTATTTTTTCCTCCCTCCCATCTTATGCTAAACATCTTTTATGTTATTGTTCAACCAACATCAAAGACTGCCTGTGGTTCCAGAAAGATTGCAGCCTGTTCCTTCTTCTACAACAGCAAGGCCATCCACATCCTGCACTGCATCCTTTCTTCTTCTACAACAGCAAGATCATCCACATCCTGCACTGCAGCGTACTTTCTTCTTCTACAACAGCAAGGTCATCCACAATCCACATCCTTCTGCAGCCTGTTTCTTCTTCTTCAACACCAAAGTCATCCTGCAAGTGCACTGCAACTCTGCAAGCCTGTGTCTTCTACAACAGCAAGGTCAGTCATCAAAAGCCAGTGTCTTCTACAACAGCAAGGTCAGTCATCCAAAGCCAGTGTCTTCGACAACAGCAAGGTCATTCATCCAAAGCCAGTGTCTTCGACAACAGCAAGGTCATTCATCCAAAGCCAGTGTCTTCGACAACAGCAAGGTCAGTCATCCAAAGCCAGTGTCTTCTACAACAGCAAGGTCAGTCATCCAAAGCCAGTGTCTTCTACAACAGCAAGGTCAGTCATCCAAAGCCAGTGTCTTCTACAACAGCAAGGTCAGTCATCCAAAGCCAGTGTCTTCTACAACAGCAAGGTCAGTCATCCAAAGCCAGTGTCTTCTACAACAGCAAGGTCAGTCATCCAAAGCCAGTGTCTTCTACAACAGCAAGGTCAGTCATCCAAAGCCAGTGTCTTCTACAACAGCAAGGTCAGTCATCCAAAGCCAGTGTCTTCTATAACAGCAAGGTCAGTCATCCAAAGCAAGTGTCTTCTACAACAGCAAGGTCAGTCATCCCAACCAAGTGTTTTCTACAACAGCAAGGTCAGTCCTCCAGAGCCAGTGTATTCTACAACTGCAAGGTCAGTCTCCTCCAGTGAAAGCCATTGTTGCCTCAGTCACTCTCAAATAGACAGGATGATGAGCAAGCCCATTGTTGTCTTCTTTATATTCAATGCATTTCAAGTGTAAGCCTGTGGTCTCTTGTCTCTTCTCAATCAAGGTGACTGCATCATCAAGCCTATTGTTTTCTTCAAGCGCAGCAAGCCTGAGTGTGTTCTTGTCACATATATATCTATGTACTGACTTATTGGTAATATATCTTTATGGGTTCCTTTTCACATCCTATAAAAAGCTCCTCCCCTCTCCTCCAAATTGCTTGGTAATTTTGGTTTACAACTAATTAACCTTCCTACTCAGTTGTGGATTTCCCAGGTCTCTCCTACACTAGAGTTCACTCTCTAGAATCTCAGCAGCTTGTTGTTTCTCCACCTAAGTTTTGCCCCGTTCCTACAGAAAGACTTAACTCTTGCCTTTTACTTGCTACAGACGGTGGCGCTCCGTCTCATCTCTAACTGCTGCCTTCTGTCAGCTGACCCGACATTCCTTCCTGCTGCTATCAGCTGTGAGCAGCGTCTATACAGCTTACTGACGACAGTGAACGGTCACACAGACCTCTACAGTTACCGGTCAGGTGATCCTCTCGCCTCCTTGTTTTGTTTGCTGAGAGCAGCATTTGTGGCCGACTACAGCTTCCATTGCACTGACTTCAATCCACACCGCTGGAGGAATACTCAGCTAAGGTACCTTACGCTTGTATGTCTGTTCCGCCTGATGTTTGCAACATATTATGGATACCCATTACCTCCTGCGTAATACTCAGTCTCTTTTGCTATCATCAACATACGCTACTTGTTCAAACCAGTGTATTTAACACCTGAGCCTATTATAAGATTTCACTGTTGTACAACTTGTAGTGATATTTTACCTACTCTGTAAAGCTTAATGAAAAACCATTCCTACACTTTACAATGTGTCCTGATTCCTCATTAAGTATAGGAAAGCTACATTTAACCCCTCACTTCTCAAGAAGTGACTCCTGAGTGGTTAATACTAGCAACACTTCTAAAATTCTCCTTAAACTATGAATAAACTAGAATGGTTCATAATAAGATCTCTTCTTAAAAATTGCAGGAACATTTCTGCTGATCTCTGAAGGAGACCTGAGAATATTGTGACAGTTCTCTTCAATCAAGGTGATTGCATCATCAATATCATTGTTGTCTTCTTTATATTCAAGCGCAGCAAGCCTGTGTTGTGTTCTCTCTTCAATCAAGGCGACCGCTTCATCAAGCACATTGTTGTCTTCTTTATATTATTTCATTAATTTCAAGAGCAAGCCTGTTGTCTCTTGCCTTAATTGCTGCAGAGTGCAGAAGATCATCCTCATTATTGATCCCAAAAAAAACAGAATTTATGCTTACCTGATACATTTCTTTCTCTTACGGTGTATCCGGTCCACGGCTTCATCCTTACTTGTGGGGATATTCTCAATCCCTACAGGAAGTGGCAAAGAGAGCACACAGCAGAGCTGTCCATATAGCTCCCCTCAGGCTCCGCCCCCCCAGTCATTCGACCGACGGTTAGGAGAAAAAGGAGAACCATAGGGTGCAGTGGTGACTGTAGTTTTACAAAAATAAAGTTAAACCTGACTTAATTGCCAGGGCGGGCCGTGGACCGGATACACCGTAAGAGAAAGAAATTTATCAGGTAAGCATAAATTCTGTTTTCTCTTACATTGGTGTATCCGGTCCACGGCTTCATCCTTACTTGTGGGAACCAATATCAAAGCTTTAGGACACGGATGAAGGGAGGGAACAAGTCAGGTAACCTAAACGGAAGGCACCACTGCTTGCAAAACCTTTCTCCCAAAAATAGCCTCCGAAGAAGCAAAAGTATCGAATTTGTAAAATTTGGCAAATGTATGCAGTGAAGACCAAGTCGCTGCCTTACAAATCTGTTCAACAGAAGCCTCATTCTTGAAAGCCCATGTGGAAGCCACAGCTCTAGTGGAATGAGCTGTAATTCGTTCAGGAGGCTGCCTTCCAGCAGTCTCATAAGCCAACCGGATGATGCTTTTCAGCCAGAAAGAAAGAGAGGTAGCAGTCAACTTTTGACCTCTCCTCTTGCCAGAATAGACGACAAACAAGGATGATGTTTGTCTGAAATCTTTAGTTGCTTTTAGATAGAATTTTAAAGCGCGAACCACATCAAGATTGTGTAACAGACGTTCCTTTTTAGAAAATGGATTAGGACACAGAGAAGGAACAACTATTTCCTGGTTAATATTCTTATTGGAAACCACTTTTGGAAGAAAACCAGGCTTAGTACGCAAAACAACCTTATCTATATGGAACACCAGATAGGGTGAGTTACACTGCAAAACAGACAATTCAGAAACTCTTCGAGCAGAAGAAATAGCTACCAAAAACAAAAATCTCCAAGATAGTAACTTAATATCTATGAAATGTAGAGGTTCAAACGGAACCCCTTGAAGAACTGAAAGAACTAAATTTAGACTCCATGGAGGAGCCACAGGTCTGTAGACAGGCTTGATCCTAACTAAAGCCTGTACAAACGCCTGAACATCTGGCACAGCTGCCAGACACTTGTGCAACAGAATAGACAGAGCAGATATCTATCCTTTTAAGGAACTAGCTGACAACCCTTTCTCCAATCCTTCTTGGAGAAAAGATAATACCCTTGGAATCCTAATCTTACTCCACGAGTAACCCTTGGATTCGCACCAACAAAGATATTTCCGCCATATCTTATGGTAAATTTTCCTGGTAACAGGCTTTCTAGCCTGGATCAACGTATCTATAACTGATTCAGAGAACCCACGCTTAGCTAGAATTAAGCGTTCAATCTCCAAGCAGTCAGTTGCAGAGAAACTAGGTTTGGATGCTTGAATGGACCTTGGATTAGAAGGTCCTGCCTCAAAGGTAGCTTCCATGGTGGAGCCGATGACATATCCACCAGGTCTGCATACCAAGTCCTGCGTGGCCACGCAGGAGCTATCAGAATTACCGAAGCCTTCTCCTGTTTGATTCTGGCTACTAGCCGAGGGAGAAGAGGAAACGGTGGAAAGACATAAGCTAGATTGAATGACCAAGGCGCCACTAAGGCATCTATCAATGTCGCCTTGGGATCCCTGGACCTGGACCCGTAACGGGGAACTTTGGAGTTCTGGCGGGACGCCATCAGATCCAGTTCTGGAATGCCCCATAGTTGGGTAAGCTGAGCAAAGACCTCCGGGTGGAGTTCCCACTCCCCCGGATGGAAAGTCTGACGACTCAGATAATCCGCCTCCCAGTTGTCTACTTCTGGGATGTGAATTGCAGATAGATGGCAGGAGTGATCCTCCGCCCATTTGATGATCTTGGATACCTCCCTCATCGCCAAGGAACTCCTTGTTCCTCCCTGATGATTGATGTACGCTACAGTCGTGATGTTGTCCGACTGAAATCTGATGAATTTGGCCTCCGCTAGTTGAGGCTAGGCCTGGAGCGCATTGAATATCGCTCTCAATTCCAAAATGTTTATCGGGAGAAGAGATTCTTCCCGAGACCATAGACCCTGAGCTTTCAGGGAGTCCCAGACCGCACCCCAGCCTAAGAGACTGGCGTCGGTTGTGACAATGATCCACTCCGGTCTGCAGTGATCCTGAGACAACCATCAGAGGAGCGAGTCTCTGGTTTTCTGGTCCATTTGTATCTGGGGAGACAAATCTGCATAATCCCCATTCCACTGTTTGAGCATGAACAGTTGCAGTGGTCTTAGACGAATTCGGGCAAAAGGGACTACGTCCATTGCCGCAACCATTAGACCGATTACCTCAATGCACTGAGCCACAGAAGGCTGAGGAATGGCATGAAGAACTCGACAAGTATTCAAAAGTTTTAACTTCCTGACCTCCGTCAGAAAGATTTTCATTTCTACCGAGTCTATTAGTGTTCCCAGGAAGGGAACCCTTGTGAGCGGGGACAGAGAACTTTTTTCTACGTTCACCTTCCACCCGTGAGACCTTAGAAAGGCCAGAACAATGTCCGTATGAGCCTTTGCTCTGTGAAAGGACGACGCTTGTATTAAGATGTCGTCTAGGTAAGGTGCTACTGCAATGCCCCGCGGTCTTAGAACCGCTAGAAGGGACCCTAGCACCTTTGTGAAAATTCTGGCAGCAGTGGCCAACCCGAATGGAAGGGCCACGAACTGGTAATGCTTGTCCAGAAAGGCGAACCTTAGGAACTGATGGTGATCTTTGTGGATAGGAATATGCAGGTACGCATCCTTTAAATCCACGGTAGTCATATATTGACCTTCTTGGATCATCGGTAAGATTGTCCGAATGGTTTCCATCTTGAATGATGGAACTCTGAGGAATTTGTTTAGGATTTTTAAATCAAGGATTGGCCTGAAAGTTCCCTCCTTTTTGGGAATTACAAACAGGTTTGAGTAAAAACCCAGTCCTTGTTCTGCGGTTGGAACTGGGTGTATCACTCCCATCTTTAGAAGATCTTCTACGCAGCGTAAGAACGCCTGTCTCTTTGTCTGGTCTAAAGACAAGCGAGAAATGTGGAACCTTCCCCTTGGAGGAGAGCCCTTGAATTCTAGAAGGTACTCCTGAGCAACAATTTCTAATGCCCAGGGATCTGGAACATCTCTTGCCCAAGCCTGAGCAAAGAGAGAAAGTCTGCCCCCTACTAGATCCGGTCCCGGATCGGGGGCTACCCTTTCATGCTGTCTTGGTAGCAGCAGCAGGCTTCTTGGCCTGTTTACCCTTGTTCCAGCCCTGCAAAGGTTTCCATGTGGGCTTGGGCTGGGAAGCGTTACCCTCTTGCTTAGTGGCTGTAGAGGTTGAAGCAGGTCCGTTCCTGAAATTGCGAAAGGAACGAAAATTGGCCTTGTTTTTAGCTTTGAAGGGTCTATCTTGTGGAAGGGCATGGCCCTTTCCTCCAGTGATATCTGAAATAATCTCTTTCAACTCTGGCCCGAATAGGGTCTTACCCTTGAAAGGAATATTAAGCAATTTTGTTTTGGACGACACGTCCGCCGACCATGATTTTAGCCAAAGCGCTCTGCGCGCCACAATGGCAAAACCAGAATTTTTCGCCGCTAATTTAGCTAACTGTAAAGCGGCATCTGTGATGAAAGAATTAGCCAGCTTCAGGGCGTGAATTCTATCCATGACTTCGTCATAAGAAGTCTCCTTCTGAAGCGAGTTTTCCAGTTCCTCAAACCAAAAAGCTGCTGCAGTGGTTACAGGAATAATGCAAGAAATTGGTTGAAGAAGGAAACCTTGTTGAACAAATATTCTCTTAAGTAAACCTTCTAATTTTTTATCCATAGGATCTTTGAAAGCGCAACTGTCTTCTATTGGTATAGTTGTGCGCTTTGCAAGTGTTGAAACTGCCCCCTCTACCTTAGGGACCGTCTGCCACGCGTCCCGTCTAGGGTCGATTATGGGGAACATTTTCTTAAATATAGGAGTGGGAACGAAGGGTACACCTGGTCTCTCCCACTCCCTAGTCACAATATCCGCCAGCCTCTGAGGGATCGGAAACGCCTCAGTGTGTACCGGGACCTCTAAGAATTTTACACAATTTTTCTGGGACCACTAAGGGGTCACAATCATCTAGCGTAGCGAAGACCTCCTTAAGCAGGACGCGGAGGTGTTCTAGCTTAAATTTAAACGCTATGGTATCTGGCTCTGCCTGCTGAGAAACTTTTCCTGTGTCAGAAATTTCTCCCTCAGACAGACCATCCCTCACCGCCAAGTCAGATTGTTGTGAGGGCACTACAGATAAATTATCCAACGCTTCTGATTGCTCATTTTCTGTATTTAAAACTGAGCTATCGCGCTTCCTTGGAAATGCTGGCAGTTTGGATAAAAATGCTGCAAGAGAATTATCCATTACTGCTGCTAACTGTTGCAAAGTAATAGGGATCGATGCGCTAGAGGTACTGGGCATCGCTTGCGCGGGCATAACTGGTGTCGACACAAGAGGAGAGGAAAGAGTACTATCCTCAATACCTTCTGCTAAAGAATCATCTAGGGCTACATTTTTAAGTGTCACTGCATGGTCCTTAAAATGCTTAGACGCTATAGCACACTTTAAACACAAATGCAATGGGAGTACCGCCATAGCTTTTAAACACAAAGAACAAGGTCTATCTGAAGGCTCAGACATGTTTGACAGACTTAGACAGCAATATAATGCAAGAAAAAACACTTTTTGAAAAAACGTTACTGTGTCTTTAAATAATAAAAGCACACACTTTTTTTACCAAAACATCAAAAAAACATCCGATCTTAATGAACTTTTCACCACATTATCCTAATGCTTTGAAATGATTGCACACAAATTTTCAAATCAATTAACCCCTTATTGCCCAAACCGGAGCTAAAAGAAGCAGGCAACCGGTTGTAAACACTACAGCACGATGCCACAGTCTCTACTGTGGCTTTTACCTTCCTTAGGGATTATTTGAAGATGAAATAAGCCTCTCTGAAGTCCTCCCTGAAGTCTCTGGACTCTACACGTGAAGCTGCATGAACTGTCTAATAAAAACAACTGCGCAACTGAGGCGCGAAAATGAGGCCCCCTCCCTCTTCATTCCGAAGTGATGGGGCCTTCTGAGATAGATTAGGTGTCTAATAATATGCCAGGCGAAATAAAAACCCCAGAAAGTGTTTAATAAGTCTAAAAACACTTGATCCAATAATAAATTATGCTAGTAAAGCATACGATTTAGCCCAAAACAGTGTCAACCAGTATTTAAGCCCTTAACCTAAGCCATCCTTCTATACAGTCTCAGAAAATGGCTTACCTTCCCTCATGGGGATTCCTGTCAGTCTTCTAGCATTACTAGGTCTTGTTAGAAAAAATGACTGATCATACCTGAAGCAATTAAGCCTGCAAACTGTTCCCCCCAACTGAAGTTCTCCGGTACTCAACAGTCCTGTGTGGGAACAGCAATGGATTTTAGTTACGATTGCTAAAATCATATTCCTCTCAGCAGAAATCTTCATCACTTTCTGCCTCAGAGTAAATAGTACAAACCGGCACTATTTTAAAATAACAAACTTTTGATTGAAGAAATAAAAACTATAAATCTAACACCACAAACTCTTTACCCTCCCGTGGAGATGCTACTTGTTAGAGCGGCAAAGAGAATGACTGGGGGGGCGGAGCCTGAGTGGAGCTATATGGACAGCTCTGCTGTGTGCTCTCTTTGCCACTTCCTGTAGGGATTGAGAATATCCCCACAAGTAAGGATGAAGCCGTGGACCGGATACACCAATGTAAGAGAAATAGGGATTCGAAAATCTTTAGGAAGCTTTTTTAAGACTGCTTCCGCTGCGTCATCTCTGCAACTTGAAGAAGCTAGCATCAGAGCTAAGCTAACAGCTATCTGCATCATCAATCAAAGCCATTCAATTATTCTGTCTTTCTATTCAAGTGCAAGCCTGTGGTCTCTTGTCTATCATTGTGCCACAGCAGTTGCCGGTGCCATCCTACTGATTGTGGCAGGCAGTGTGTGTGGTAGTATAATCTCATCATTTTCAGTGTCAGCTTGCAGTGTGTGCGGTAGACTCCGGGATTTTAATTCTCACTTTTTTGTGCCAGCTGGTATTTTGTGTGATGCGCTTTACATAATATTCAAGATGAGTTCTGAAGAGCTATCCGTGTCCAACAATTATGATGTTGCTAAAGAATTGTTGGTGCCAAAGAAAAATTCAACATCAGTTGTTTGGGAATATTTTGGATTCAGAAAAGATGATGTGAAACAGAACCAAGTAATCTGCAAGACTTGTGGAACGAGTGTTGCAGCAAAACGAAGTAACACATCAAACAGCGGCATAAGGAAATCTTTCAACTATGTATGGCAAAAACAAAATAACCCTGATAAAGATAAGACAACACAAACAAGCTGTAAAGCTAAAGTTGAGCATCAACAATCAATCATAAAGGCATTTGCAAACACAGTGACAACACCATATGCGAAGACCTCTAAAAGGCATAGAGAAATAACCAAAGACATGGTGCCTGCATCGGTTAGTAAAGAAGGCTTCAAAAGAATGATACACACACCCGACAAGAGATACCAACTGCCATCTCATAATTACTTCTGCAGAAAACAAAGTCACTGTTTCATATGTGAAACCAGTTCTGCATCTATTAAACACAAAGATACTGGCTCTGGAGGAAGAGGATTCCTTCTGACCTTAACAAGACACTGAAATCCAAAAATCTTTAATATATGTATGAAGAATGAATTTAAATAGAATTTATGAAGATGAAGATACTCAAGATCTGCTAGATATGGCATCATTTCTTGATGCACGATTCAAGACAACCTACATAAATGTAAATAAAATTTAAATCATCAAGGCCAGGGTGATGTCTGATATGGACATTGTGTCTGAGCAGCAAGTCCTGCAAGCAATCAGCAGTCCCCCATGAATGTAGAAGAAGAAAGAAACTGTGCCATAAATGCCATAACCTGGGCAGCCAGGTTAAAACTTCCAATGTTTTGAATATTGGATTATCTGTTAAATTTAAAAATGTACTCTTACTGTACTATGCTGCAGTGCTGCTGCTATTAGTTGATGCATGGATCGATGTTAAATGGGTTGCAGGATTTACCTTGTCAGTGCCCCATCCCTCATGTTTTCCTGGATAGTCAATCAGCTAAATGACTAACACACATGAAGCAGTGTACATTGACTACCGAAATTACTAGACTTAGAAACACAAATCATCAGTCAAATCAATCAATCATTCAATCAAATCATTCAAAAATCTAATTAATCAGTCAGACCAAAATCAAGTCAGCAGTTTTCAGGTTTCTACATGCATAGTTACACTGCTTCATTACACTACATTACATTACACTGCACTCATACCACAGCTAGATCGACTGCCCATTAGAAAACATGGACAATGTGGTAAGAACTGGACAGCTAATTTTTTTTCAATTAGCTGTGTGTCTTGAGTTCACTTGTTTGTATTATGTACTCTAACTATAACTGTCTTCTTAGTGTTATGTACTACTACTACAGAATAGCTGTGTGATGTAATATGACAGGCAGTGCAGGATGTCAGGATTGACCTTGTCAGTGCCACATCCATGTTTTCCTGGATAGTCACTCAGCTAAATGTAGGGTTGCCACCTCAGCCATGTTTTCCTGGACACTTATGAGTTATACATGCTGCAGAGTGTGCAGGGAGGAACATGAATTTCAACCCTGGACAGCACACACATGGTGACACTGAACAGCACTATTCATGTTCCTCTCTGCACACCCTGCAGCATGTATAACTCATAATTGTCCAGGAAAACATGGCTGAGGTGGCAACCCTAGCTAAATGACACATGAAGCAGTGTGCATTGACTAGACTACCTAAATTACTAGACTTAGAAACACAAATCAGTCAAATCATTCAAAAATCAATCAGTCAAAAATCTTGTCAGCAGTTTTCAGGTTTCTCCATGCATAGTTACACTGCTTCATTTGTTACTATACCACAGCTAGACTGACTGCCCATTAGAAAACATGGACATGGATGGTCATTGGACAATGTTGTAAGAACTGGCCAGCTCATTTCCTTTCAATTAGCTTTGTGTGTCTTGAGTTCACTTGTTTGTATTAAGTACTCTCTAACTATAACTATTCTTAGTGTTATGTACTACTACAGAATAGCTGTGTGATGTAATATGACAGGCAGTGCAGGATGTCAGGATTGACCTTGTCAGTGCCACAGCCATGTTTTCCACTCAGCTAAATGGCACATGAAGAAGTGTGCATTGACTAGACTACCTAAATTACTAGACTTAGAAACACAAATCAGTCAAATCATTCAAAAATCATTCAATCAAATCAATCAGTTAGTCAAAAATCTTGCCAGCACTTTCTCCATGCATAGTTACATGACTGCTTCATGTGTTACTATACCACATCTAGACTGTGACTGCCCATTAGAAAACATGGACATTGAATGTGGTAAGAACTGGCCAGCTAATTTCCTTTCAATTAGCTTTCTGTGTCTTGAGTTCACTTGTATTAAGTACTCTAACTATAACTGTTCTTATGTACTACTAATAGTACTACAGAACAGAATAGCTGTGTGATGTAATATGACAAGCAGTGCAGAATGTCAGGATTTTCCTTTACTGTATACTGTCTTATACACAAATCATACTGCTATAAATTCAGCAATTTTCAGGTTTCTACATGCATACACTGCTTCATATGTTAATCATACCACAGTTATAATGACTGTCCAAGAAAACATGGCAATGGTGTGTCAGAAGACCTAAGAACTGGCTAGCTGCTACTATGTAACCACAGCAAAGGCAGCAAATTTTATTTTAACTATTTTGTGGTTTGTATTTTTAAGCTCCAAGAGTGTTTTGTACACTGAGAAACATGTACATTAAGATTCTGTAGTGTTAAATAAACTTTTTAATACAAAATTAAGGTGTTTTTGTAATTTTTAATAAAATCGTGATTAAATCGCAACAGAGTTTGTTTGTTTTTTGCCCATATCGCACAGCCCTAATATACACACACAATCAAACCCACTACTCACCTATATGTCAAAGGTTTGTTCTGAAGACTTCGGTTTTACTCCAACCACACAAAGGCATGTGTGCAATTTTAAACATATATATATATATATATACACACACATATATATATATATATATATATATATATATACACACACACACATACATATATATACACACACACATATATTTTTTTTTAAAGAAATTGTACCAGCTGTATTTCGGAAATAATTAATAGGTCGAGTAACAAAGATGCAAAAAATGCCTGTTACAACTTTGGTGCAAGAGGGTAATAAATGTTAAATTAAATAGAAATAGAAATACCCTTGTTCCAGCACTAACTCATTCACCAAACAATTTTAATATACCCCAGGTAATAAGTGTGGGTCAAGAATGGACACAGAAGCCGGTGATGAGCACGAATAAATCAAATGCATTTATTAAAATAATGCAAATCTTATAAATGTATCATTACCTATATTACCTTGTTAATAAGTTCGTAACCACATGAACTATTAAATATTATATTAGCAAGGTATTGGCACCGAACAATTGCAAATAAATAACAGCTGTAACTCTGTCACAAATAACATTGTCCATATATACATCATGTCAATGATAAAGCCGGATTTTAAATCTTCGCATGCAATTTGTAATGAATGTTGGTATTTCAATATTAGACCATTACTGGTAAGTATAGCTGCAGCTGGTCGGTAGCCAAGCAGAGAGATTAGTAGCAGCAAACTGATTGGGTTAATGCGACTTAATAGCTAGTCCGCCTTTAACAACTGTTTGACAGAGCACAAAGTCAATAGTGGTGGAGCGGTACTTCCCCTTACCTTCACAGTGGTAAACACATTCACAGCTCACCTCACCCAATTCAAATCTGAGTCCAAAAAGATACTCCCGCTTCCTCCGTTACATATATTACTATCACAGAATCACCTGTTTCTCCGGATAGACTAGCGGAGCCGCCAGCAGATAGAGGGACAGGTCCCGACGGTGAGCTTTCCACTGACTTACTTTGTTCCTACTAGGATCCAAGGCTAGGGCACACTGTATGGGGGTAAACCGACTTCGACCAAACAGACGCCACGCTCACGGAGCTCCTGTGAGCTTGAACTTCCTAACAGCAACACGTGTTTCACCCATTCCAATGATTCTATTGGGTTTCATCAGGCATGTGATTTCAGCATGTCATATATGAGCTATTTATATTATACCGGGGGAAATATTTAACAAGTGCGGTGACAGAAAAAAATTTGATGTTAATTTTAATTACGCTAAGTTCAAAAATACATACACACACATTCACACACATATATACATATAAATATATATATTTAAAAAAAAAATAATTAAATATGTGCACCACGCAAAGAACTAGTAAGAAACAAAAAAATTTATTCTCAAAGTTTTTACAAAACCAAAAGTTACTTAACAAAGTAAGAGGGGGGGAGGTATCCAAAATACCCCGGGTGAGATACCCAAAATACCCCGGGGGAGATAACCCCATTAATCCCCGTCTTAAGATCAACCTAGAGGGGAGATACCCTAAGACATTTCTTCTACTCTCAATTCCAGGAGAGGGCACATTTGCGGACATCGCACAAAAGGGTGATGTACACAAAGCAATTCCTGTGTGGCAACCAAGCGCTACTACTAACCGTAACCAGCTATGAAATAGAGACCTGCTGATGCCGTAACTAATAATTCCTCCTAACCCCACCCCTAAAGTTGGCCTTATATAACCCCTCCCAATACCACCAGGGTAGATAACCCCAGAAACGCATTTAAATAAACCCCAGCAGAAATCGGGTATCCCCTCTCTTTTAATTAATTATACAAAAAAGGCTGGAAAATCAGTCCGAGAGAACAATCACTTCTTCTGGGTCACACTGAGTAGAGGCATTGGTCTGATAAAGGGAAAAAAAAAAAAAAAGTAAATCAGTTTAGCCAATACCGTACATTTATCTTATCTCTAGCTTTAATAAAAAGGTAGCTGCTTGTCTCTTACCTTCTTGTTCTGGCTGGTTCTGGAGGTGGGTGGGCTGCACGAAACAATCATCTCCAGTGACAGATCTTGTGAAGGGTCCTTGTCAGGAGAGCTGGGGAGGGACAATAAATATGAACTGTCGAGAAAAATTTGAAGAACATAGGGGTAAAAAGGGAATTTTAAAGACAGGTGTTTTGTGCAGCGAAAAGGTCACTCAGCCTCAAAAGATGCTCTTAACCCCTTAACGACCAACAACGTATGGGGTAAGTCCTGCAAAAAAATGCAGTTAACAACCAAGGACATACCCCGTACGTCGTTGGTCTTTGAAAGCGGTGGAAGCGATCCTGATCACTTACAGCTGCTTTCCTGTTATTGCAGTGACGCCTCGATATTGAGGCATCCTGCAATAACTGTTTTTAGTCATCCGACTCTGTGGCCCTCTCTGCATCGGACATCGATGACCGTGATCGTTGGTGGGTGGGAGCCGATGTGGGAGGCGGGTGGGCGGCCAACGCTGGCGGGTTGACGTCAGAGGGGGGCGGGATCACAGGTGGAGTACCCGGGAGCGCGCACAGGCGCGCGTGCACGGGGGGCGGGTGCGTACACGGGGCGGGAGCAGGTGGGAACCGCTACACTATGACACATTTGCCCTAAAAAGTGGGAGATTGGAGGGATGGAATGATGATCGAAGGGATCTGGGAGGGGGGTTGGTTTTTGAGGGGGGGGGGGGGGGAAGCTACACTACAGACAAAATTGGTAATAAAAAAAAAAAAATCTGTATTTTTTATTGTATTATTGTAAACTGGGTACAGGCAGACAGCTTAGAGAGCTGTTTGGAGGGGGGTCAGGGAGGTTGGGGCTAAGGGGGGATCCTACACAGCATAATATGTTTTTATATATATATATATATATATATATATATATATATATATATATATATATACACACCCCCCTTTTATTTTAGTACTGGCAGACTTTCTGCCAGTACTTAAGATGGCAGGGACAATTGCGGGGTGGGGGAGTTAAGAGAGCTGTTTGGGAGGGATTAGGGGGTGTAATGTGTCAGGTGGGAGGCTGATCTCTACACTAAAGCTAAAATTAACCCTGCAAGCTCCCTACAAGCTACCTAATTAACCCCTTCACTGCTGGGCATAATACAAGTGTGGTGCGCAGCAGCATTTAGCATTTAGTCTGCTATTTCTAAACAAAAGGGATCCCAGAGAAGCATTTACAACCATTTGTGCCATGATTGCACAAGCTGTTTGTAAATAATTTCAGTGAGAAACCCAAAGTTTATGAAAAAAAATTGTGAAAAAATGAACAATTTTTTTTATTTGATCGCATTTGGCGGTGAAATGGTGGCATGAAATATACCAAAATGGGCCTAGATCAATACGTTGTCTACTACAATACACTAAAGCTAAAATTAACCCTACAAGCTCCCTAATTAACCTCTTCACTGCTAGGCATAATACACACACACACACACACCTTTTATTTTAGTTCTGGCAGACTTTCTGCCAGTACTTAAGATGGCGGGGACAATTGTGGGATGGGGGAGGAAAGAGAGCTGTTTCGGAGGGATCAGTGGGTGTGATTTGCCAGGTGGGAGGCTGATCTCTACACTAAAGCTAAAATTAACCTTGCAAGCTCCCTACAAGCTACCCAATTAACCCCTTCACTGCTGGGCATAATACAAGTGTGATGCGCAGCGGCATTTAGCGGCCTTCTAATTATCAAAAAGCAACGCCAAAGCCATATATTTGCTATTTCTGAACAAAAGGGATCCCAGAGAAGCATTTACAACCATTTGTGCCATAATTGCACAAGCTGCTTGTAAATAATTTCAGTGAGAAACCCAAAGTTTGTGAAAAAAAATTGTGAAAAAACATAATTTATGCTTACCTGATAAATTCCTTTCTCCTGTAGTGTGATCAGTCCACGGGTCATCATTACTTCTGGGATATTACTCCTCCCCAACAGGAAGTGCAAGAGGATTCACCCAGCAGAGCTGCCATATAGCTCCTCCCCTCTACGTCACTCCCAGTCATTCGACCAAGGACCAACGAGAAAGGAGAAGCCAAAGGGTGTAGTGGTGACTGGAGTATAATTTAAAAAATATTTACCTGCCGTAAAAAACAGAGCGGGCCGTGGACTGATCACACTACAGGAGAAAGGAATTTATCAGGTAAGCATAAATTATGTTTTCTCCTGTTAAGTGTGATCAGTCCACGGGTCATCATTACTTCTGGGATACCAATACCAAAGCAAAAGTACACGGATGACGGGAGGGATAGGCAGGCTCTTTATACAGAAGGAACCACTGCCTGAAGAACCTTTCTCCCAAAAATAGCCTCCGAAGAAGCAAAAGTGTCAAATTTGTAAAATTTGGAAAAAGTATGAAGCGAAGACCAAGTTGCAGCTTTGCAAATCTGTTCAACAGAGGCCTCATTCTTAAAGGCCCAAGTGGAAGCCACAGCTCTAGTGGAATGAGCTGTAATTCTTTCAGGAGGCTGCTGTCCAGCAGTCTCATAAGCTAAACGTATTATGCTACGAAGCCAAAAAGAGAGAGAGGTAGCAGAAGCTTTTTGACCTCTCCTCTGACCAGAGTAAACGACAAACAGGGAAGACGTTTGTCGAAATTCTTTAGTTGCCTGTAAGTAAAATTTTAGGGCACGAACTACATCCAGATTGTGCAGAAGACGTTCCTTCTTTGAAGAAGGATTTGGACACAAGGATGGAACAACAATCTCTTGATTGATATTCCTGTTAGTGACTACCTTAGGTAAGAACCCAGGTTTAGTACGCAGAACTACCTTATCCGAGTGAAAAATCAAATAAGGAGAATCACAATGTAAGGCTGATAACTCAGAGACTCTTCGAGCCGAGGAAATAGCCATTAAAAATAGAACTTTCCAAGATAACAACTTTATATCAATGGAATGAAGGGGTTCAAACGGAACGCCCTGTAAAACGTTAAGAACAAGGTTTAAACTCCATGGCGGAGCAACAGCTTTAAACACAGGCTTAATCCTGGCCAAAGCCTGACAAAAAGCCTGAACGTCTGGAACTTCTGACAGACGTTTGTGCAACAGAATGGACAGAGCTGAGATCTGTCCCTTTAAGGAACTAGCGGATAAACCCTTTTCTAAACCTTCTTGTAGAAAAGACAATATCCTAGGAATCCTAACCTTACTCCAAGAGTAACCTTTGGATTCGCACCAATATAGGTATTTACGCCATATTTTATGGTAAATCTTTCTGGTAACAGGCTTCCTAGCCTGTATTAAGGTATCAATAACTGACTCAGAAAAACCACGTTTTGATAAAATCAAGCGTTCAATTTCCAAGCAGTCAGCTTCAGAGAAGTTAGATTTTGATGTTTGAAAGGACCCTGTATTAGAAGGTCCTGTTTCAGAGGTAGAGACCAAGGTGGACAGGATGACATGTCCACCAGATCTGCATACCAAGTCCTGCGTGGCCATGCAGGTGCTATTAGAATCACTGATGCTCTCTCCTGCTTGATTCTGGCAATCAATCGAGGAAGCATCGGGAAAGGTGGAAACACATAAGCCATCCTGAAGGTCCAAGGTGCTGTCAAAGCATCTATCAGGACCGCTCCCGGATCCCTGGATCTGGACCCGTAACGAGGAAGCTTGGCGTTCTGTCGAGACGCCATGAGATCTATCTCTGGTTTGCCCCAATGACGAAGTATTTGGGCAAAGACCTCCGGATGAAGTTCCCACTCCCCCGGATGAAAAGTCTGACGACTTAAAAAATCCGCCTCCCAGTTCTCCACTCCCGGGATGTGGATTGCTGACAGGTGGCAAGAGTGAGACTCTGCCCAGCGAATTATCTTTGATACTTCCATCATTGCTAGGGAGCTTCTTGTCCCTCCCTGATGGTTGATGTAAGCTACAGTCGTGATGTTGTCCGACTGAAACCTGATGAACCCCCGAGTTGTCAACTGGGGCCAAGCCAGAAGGGCATTGAGAACTGCTCTCAATTCCAGAATGTTTATTGGTAGAAGACTCTCCTCCTGATTCCATTGTCCCTGAGCCTTCAGAGAATTCCAGACGGCGCCCCAACCTAGAAGGCTGGCGTCTGTTGTTACAATTGTCCAGTCTGGCCTGCTGAATGGCATCCCCCTGGACAGATGTGGCCGAGAAAGCCACCATAGGAGAGAATTTCTGGTCTCTTGATCCCCATTCCACTGACTTAGCATGCACAATTGCAGCGGTCTGAGGTGTAGGCGTGCAAAGGGTACTATGTCCATTGCCGCTACCATTAAGCCGATTACCTCCATGCATTGAGCCACTGACGGGTGTTGAATGGAATGAAGGACACGGCATGCACTTTGAAGTTTTGTTAACCTGTCTTCTGTCAGGTAAATTTTCATTTCTACAGAATCTATAAGAGTCCCCAGGAAGGGAACTCTTGTGAGTGGAAAGAGAGAACTCTTCTTTTCGTTCACCTTCCATCCATGTGACCTTAGAAATGCCAGTACTAACTCTGTATGAGACTTGGCAGTTTGAAAGCTTGAAGCTTGTATCAGAATGTCGTCTAGGTACGGAGCTACCGAGATTCCTCGCGGTCTTAGTACCGCCAGAAGAGCTCCCAGAACCTTTGTGAAGATTCTTGGAGCCGTAGCCAATCCGAATGGAAGAGCTACAAACTGGTAATGCCTGTCTAGAAAGGCAAACCTTAGATACCGGTAATGATCTTTGTGAATCGGTATGTGAAAGTAAGCATCTTTTAAATCCACTGTGGTCATGTACTGACCCTTTTGGATCATGGGTAAAATTGTCCGAATAGTCTCCATTTTGAACGATGGAACTCTTAGGAATTTGTTTAGGATCTTTAAATCCAGGATTGGCCTGAAAGTTCCCTCTTTTTTGGGAACCACAAACAGATTTGAGTAAAACCCTTGTCCCTGTTCCGATCGTGGAACTGGATGGATTACTCCCATTAATAAAAGCTCTTGTACGCAGCGTAGAAACGCCTCTTTCTTTGTTTGGTTTGTTGACAACCTTGACAGATGAAATCTCTCTCTTGGGGGAGAGTATTTGAAGTCCAGAAGGTATCCCTGAGATATTATCTCTAGCGCCCAGGGATCCTGGACATCTCTTGCCCAAGCCTGGGCGAAGAGAGAAAGTCTGCCCCCCACTAGATCCGTTCCCGGATCGGGGGCCCTCAATTCATGCTGTTTTAGGGGCAGCAGCAGGTTTCCTGGCTTGCTTGCCCTTGTTCCAGGACTGGTTAGGTCTCCAGCCCTGTCTGTAGCGAGCAACAGATCCTTCCTGTTTTGGAGCAGAGGAAGTTGATGCTGCTCCTGCTTTGAAATTCCGAAAGGAACGAAAATTAGACTGTCTAGCCTTAGGTTTGACTCTGTCTTGAGGCAGGGCATGGCCTTTACCTCCTGTAATGTCAGCGATAATTTCTTTCAATCCGGGCCCGAATAAGGTCTGCCCTTTGAAAGGTATATTAAGTAATTTAGACTTAGAAGTAACGTCAGCTGACCAGGATTTTAGCCACAGTGCTCTGCGCGCCTGAATGGCGAATCCGGAATTCTTAGCCGTAAGTTTAGTTAGATGTACTACGGCATCTGAAATAAATGAGTTAGCTAATTTAAGAGCTTTAAGCTTGTGTGTAATCTCATCTAATGGAGCTGATTCAAGTGTCTCTTCCAGAGAGTCAAACCAAAATGCTGCTGCAGCCGTAACAGGCGCAATGCATGCAAGGGGTTGCAATATAAAACCTTGTTGAACAAACATTTTCTTAAGGTAACCCTCTAACTTTTTATCCATTGGATCTGAAAAGGCACAGCTATCCTCCACCGGGATAGTGGTACGCTTAGCTAAAGTAGAAACTGCTCCTTCCACCTTAGGGACCGTTTGCCATAAGTCCCGTGTGGTGGTGTCTATTGGAAACATTTTTCTAAATATCGGAGGGGGTGAGAACGGCACACCGGGTCTATCCCACTCCTTAGTGACAATTTCAGTGAGTCTCTTAGGTATAGGAAAAACGTCAGTACTCGACGGTACCGCAAAATATTTATCCAACCTACACATTTTCTCTGGTATTGCAACTGTGTTACAATCATTCAGAGCCGCTAACACCTCCCCTAGTAATACACGGAGGTTTTCCAGCTTAAATTTAAAATTTGAAATATCTGAATCCAATCTGTTTGGATCAGAACCGTCAGCCGCAGAATGAAGCTCTCCGTCCTCATGTTCTGCAAGTTGTGACGCAGTATCTGACATGGCCCTAGCATTATCAGCGCACTCTGTTCTCACCCCAGAGTGATCACGCTTACCTCTTAGTTCTGGTAATTTAGCCAAAACTTCAGTCATAACAGTAGCCATATCTTGTAATGTGATTTGTAATGGCCGCCCAGATGTACTCGGCGCCACAATATCACGCACCTCCTGAGCGGGAGATGCAGGTACTGTCACGTGAGGCGAGTTAGTCGGCATAACTCTCCCCTCGTTGTTTGGTGAAATGTGTTCAATTTGTACAGATTGACTCTTATTTAAAGTAGCATCAATGCAGTTAGTACATAAATTTCTATTGGGCTCCACTTTGGCATTAGCACATATAGCACAGATGTCTTCCTCTGAATCAGACATGTTTAACACACTAGCAAATAAACTAGCAACTTGGAAATACTATTCAAGTAAATTACTATGAAAACGTACTGTGCCTATAAGAAGCACAGAAAGAGTTATGACAGGTGAAAGTTAATAAACTGAAAAGGTTATAGCATCAAATCTTTGTAAAAAAAAAAAACACAATTTTAGCAAAGGCTTGTTCCCATTAGCAAAGGATAACTAACCCTGATAGCAGAAAAAAAGTTACAGAAATAAACGCTTTTTATCACAGTCAACTACAATCTCACAGCTCTGCTGTGAATGATTACCTCCCTCAAAACAAGTTTTGAAGACCCCTGAGTTCTGTAGAGATGAACCGGATCATGCAGGAAATACAATGAGCTTCTGACTGAATTTTTTGATGCGTAGCAAAAGCGCCAAAAAAGGCCCCTCCCCCTCACACACAACAGTGAGAGAGATCAGTAAACTGTCATAAATTAAATCAAACAACTGCCAAGTGGAAAAAAATAGTGCCCAAAACATTTTATTCACCCAGTACCTCAGACAATGAAAACGATTTTACATGCCAGCAAAAAACGTTTAACATAAATTAAGAGTTATTAAAAAGCCTGTTGCCAGTCCCTGCAAATTAGGCTAAAGTCTTATGCACACAGTATAATTCCAGTGAAGTACCATTCCCCAGAATACTGAAGTGTAAAATATACATACATGACAGCCTGATACCAGATGCTGCTACTGCATTTAAGGCTGAGTTTACATTATATCGGTATGGCAGAATTTTCTCATCAATTCCATTGTCAGAAAATAATAAGCTGCTACATACCTCTTTGCAGATTAATCTGCCCGCTGTCCCCTGATCTGAAGTTTACCTCTCCTCAGATGGCCGAGAAACAGCAATATGATCTTAACTACGCCGGCTAAAATCATAGTAAAAACTCAGGTAGATTCTTCTTCAAATTCTACCAGAGAAGGAATAACACACTCCGGTGCTATTATAAAATAACAAACTTTTGATTGAAGGTATAAAACTAAATATAATCACCATAGTCCTCTCACACATCCTATCTAGTCGTTGGGTGCAAGAGAATGACTGGGAGTGACGTAGAGGGGAGGAGCTATATGGCAGCTCTGCTGGGTGAATCCTCTTGCACTTCCTGTTGGGGAGGAGTAATATCCCAGAAGTAATGATGACCCGTGGACTGATCACACTTAACAGGAGAAATATTTTTTTTTATTTGATCGCATTTGGCGGTGAAATGGTGGCATGGAATATACCAAAATGGGCCTAAACCAATACTTTGGGTTGTCTACTACACTACAGCTAAAGCTAAAATTAACCCTACAAGCTCCCCAATTAACCCCTTCACTGCTGGGCATAATACAAGTGTGGTGCACAGCGGCATTTAGCGGCCTTCTAATTATCAAAAAGCAACGCCAAAGCCATATATGTCTGCTATTTAACAAATGGGATCCAAGAGAAGCATTTCCAACCATTTGTGCCATAATTGCACAAGCTGTTTGTAAATAATATCAGTGAGAAACCGAAAATTGTGAAAAAGTGAAGAATTTTTTTTATTTGATCGCATTTGGAGGTGAAATAGTGGCATGAAATATACCAAAATGGGCCTAGATCAATACTTTGGGGTGTCTTCTAAAAAATATATATATACACATGTCAAGGGATATTCATGGATTCCTGACAGATATCAGTGTCTCAAAGTAACTAGCGCTAATTCTGAAAAAAAGTGGTTTGGAAATAGCAAAGTGCTACTTGTATTTATTGTCCTATAACTTGCAAAAAAAGCAAAGAACATGTAAACATTGGGTATTTCTAAACTCAGGACAAAATTTAGAAACTATTTAGCATGGGTGTTTTTTGGTGGTTGTAGATGTGTAACAGATTATAGGGGTCAAAGTTAGAAAAAGTGTGTTTTTTTTCCCCCCTCATTTTATATTTTTTTCAATAGTACATTATAAGATATGATGAAAATAATGGTATCTTGAGAAAGTTCATTTAATGGCGAGAAAAAAACCCTGTATATAATATGTGTGGGTACAGTAAATGCGTAAAAGGAAAATTACAGCTAAACACAAACACAGCAGAAATGTAAAAATAGCCCTGGTCCCAAACGGTCAGAAAATGGAAAAGTGTTGTGGTCCTTAAGGGGTGAAAGGGAAATTGGAGTCAAAATTAAACTTTCATGATTCTAATAGGGCATGTAATTTTAAACAACTTTCCAATTTACTTTTATCATCAAATTTGCTTTGTTCTCTTGGTATTCTTTGTTGAAAGCTAAACCTAGATAGGCTCATATGCTAATTTCTAAGCCCTTGAAGGCCGCCTCTTATCTGAATGCATTTTGAAATTATTTTCACAGTTAGACAGTGCTAGTTTATGTGTGCCATATAGATTAACACTGTGCTCACTCCTGTGGAGTTTTTTTATGAGTCAGCACTGATTGGCTAAAATGCAAGTCTGTCAAAAGTACTGAAATAAAGGGGCAGTCTGCATAGGCTTAAATACAAGTTAATCACAGAGGTAAAAAGCATAAAGGGACACTGAACCCACATTTTTTCTTTCGTGATTCAGATAGAGCATAAAATTTTAAGCAACTTTCTAATTTACTCCTATTATCAAATTTTCGTTATTCACTTGGTATCTTTATTTGAAATGCAAGAATGTAAGTTTAGATGCCGGCCCATTTTTGGTGAACCTGGGTTGACCTTGCTGATTGGTGGATAAATTCATCCACCAATAAAAAAAGTGCTGTCCAGAGTTCTGAACTAAGAAAAAAGCTTAGATGCCTTCTTTTTCAAATAAAGATAGCAAGAGAACGAAGAAAAAATGATAATTGGAGTAAATTAGAAAGTTGATTAAAATCGCATTCTCTATCTGAATCATGAAAGAAAACATTTGGGTTCAGTGTCCCTTTAATATAACTGTTGGTTATGCAAAACTGGAGAATGGGTAATAACATAATTTATGCTTACCTGATAAATTCCTTTCTCCTGTAGTGTGATCAGTCCACGGGTCATCATTACTTGTGGGATATTAACTGCTCCCCTACAGGAAGTGCAAGAGGATTCACCCAGCAGAGCTGCTATATAGCTCCTCCCCTCTACGTCACCTCCAGTCATTCGACCAAGGACCAACGAGAAAGGAGAAGCCAAAGGGTGTAGTGGTGACTGTAGTATAATTTAAAAAGTATTTGCCTGCCGTAAAAAACACAGGGCGGGCCGTGGACTGATCACACTACAGGAGAAAGGAATTTATCAGGTAAGCATAAATTATGTTTTCTCCTGTTAAGTGTGATCAGTCCACGGGTCATCATTACTTGTGGGATACCAATACCAAAGCAAAAGTACACGGATGACGGGAGGGACAGGCAGGCTCTTTATACAGAAGGAACCACTGCCTGAAGAACCTTTCTCCCAAAAATAGCCTCCGAAGAAGCAAAAGTGTCAAATTTGTAAAATTTGGAAAAAGTATGAAGCGAAGACCAAGTTGCAGCCTTGCAAATCTGTTCAACAGAGGCCTCATTCTTAAAGGCCCAAGTGGAAGCCACAGCTCTAGTGGAATGAGCTGTAATTCTTTCAGGAGGCTGCTGTCCAGCAGTCTCATAAGCTAAACGAATTATGCTACGAAGCCAAAAAGAGAGAGAGGTAGCAGAAGCTTTTTGACCTCTCCTCTGACCAGAGTAGACGACAAACAGGGAAGACGTTTGTCGAAAATCTTTAGTTGCCTGTAAATAAAATTTAAGGACACGAACTACATCCAGATTGTGCAAAAGACGTTCCTTCCTTGAAGAAGGATTTGGGCACAAGGATGGAACAACAATCTCCTGATTGATATTCCTGTTAGTGACTACCTTAGGTAAGAACCCAGGTTTAGTACGCAGAACTACCTTATCCGAGTGAAAAATCAAATAAGGAGAATCACAATGTAAGGCTGATAACTCAGAGACTCTTCGAGCCGAGGAAATAGCCATTAAAAATAGAACTTTCCAAGATAACAACTTTATATCAATGGAATGAAGGGGTTCAAACGGAACGCCCTGTAAAACGTTAAGAACAAGGTTTAAACTCCATGGTGGAGCCACAGCTTTAAACACAGGTTTAATCCTGGCCAAAGCCTGACAAAAAGCCTGAACGTCTGGAACTTCTGACAGACGTTTGTGTAACAGAATGGACAGAGCTGAGATCTGTCCCTTTAAGGAACTAGCGGATAACCCCTTTTCTAAACCTTCTTGTAGAAAAGACAATATCCTAGGAATCCTAACCTTACTCCAAGAGTAACCTTTGGATTCGCACCAATATAGGTATTTACGCCATATTTTATGGTAAATCTTTCTGGTAACAGGCTTCCTAGCCTGTATTAAGGTATCAATAACTGACTCAGAAAAGCCATGCTTTGATAAAATCAAGCGTTCAATTTCCAAGCAGTCAGCTTCAGAGAAGTTAGATTTTGATGTTTGAAAGGACCCTGAATCAGAAGGTCCTGTTTCAGAGGTAACGACCAAGGTGGACAGAATGACATGTCCACCAGATCTGCATACCAAGTCCTGCGTGGCCATGCAGGCGCTATTAGAATCACTGATGCTTTCTCCTGTTTGATTCTGGCAATCAATCGAGGAAGCATCGGGAAAGGTGGAAACACATAAGCCATCCTGAAGGTCCATGGTGCTGTCAAGGCATCTATCAGGACCGCTCCCGGATCCCTGGATCTGGACCCGTAACGCGGAAGCTTGGCGTTCTGTCGAGACGCCATGAGATCTATCTCTGGTTTGCCCCAACGTCGAAGTATTTGGGCAAAGACCTCTGGATGAAGTTCCCACTCCCCCGGATGAAAAGTCTGACGACTTAAGAAATCCGCCTCCCAGTTCTCCACTCCCGGGATGTGGATTGCAGACAGGTGGCAAGAGTGAGACTCTGCCCAGCGAATTATCTTCGATACTTCCATCATTGCTAGGGAGCTTCTTGTCCCTCCCTGATGGTTGATATAAGCTACAGTCGTGATGTTGTCCGACTGGAACCTGATGAACCCCCGAGTTGTTAACTGGGGCCAAGCCAGAAGAGCATTGAGGACTGCTCTCAATTCCAGAATGTTTATTGGAAGGAGACTCTCCTCCTGATTCCATAGTCCCTGAGCCTTCAGAGAATTCCAGACAGCGCCCCAACCTAGTAGGCTGGCGTCTGTTGTTACAATTGTCCAGTCTGGCCTGCTGAATGGCATCCCCCTGGACAGATGTGGCCGATAAAGCCACCATAGAAGAGAATTTCTGGTCTCTTGATTCAGATTTAGAGTGGGGGACAAATCTGAGTAATCCCCATTCCACTGACTTAGCATGCACAATTGCAGTGGTCTGAGATGTAGGCGTGCAAAAGGAACTATGTCCATTGCTGCTACCATTAGTCCGATTACCTCCATGCATTGAGCTACTGACGGGTGTTGAATGGAATGAAGGACACGGCATGCATTTTGAAGTTTTGTTAACCTGTCCTCTGTCAGGTAAATCTTCATTTCTACAGAATCTATCAGAGTCCCCAGGAAGGGAACTCTTGTGAGTGGAAAGAGAGAACTTTTCTCTTCGTTCACCTTCCATCCATGCGACCTTAGAAATGCCAGTACTATCTCTGTATGAGACTTGGCAGTTTGAAAGCTTGAAGCTTGTATCAGTATGTCGTCTAGGTACGGAGCTACTGAAATTCCTCGCGGTCTTAGTACCGCCAGAAGAGTGCCCAGAACCTTTGTGAAGATTCTTGGAGCCGTAGCCAATCCGAATGGAAGAGCTACAAACTGGTAATGCCTGTCTAAAAAGGCAAACCTTAGATACCGGTAATGATTTCTGTGAATCGGTATGTGAAGGTAAGCATCCTTTAAATCCACTGTGGTCATGTACTGACCCTCTTGGATCATGGGCAAAATTGTTCGAATAGTTTCCATCTTGAACGATGGAACTCTTAGAAATTTGTTTAGGATCTTTAAATCCAAGATTGGCCTGAAGGTTCCCTCTTTCTTGGGAACTACAAACAGATTTGAGTAAAACCCTTGTCCTTGTTCCAACCGCGGAACTGGATGGATCACTCCCATTAATAAAAGATCTTGTACGCAGCGTAGAAACGCTTCCTTCTTTGTTAGGTTTGTTGACAACCTTGACAGATGAAATCTCCCTCTTGGGGGAGAGGATTTGAAGTCCAGAAGGTATCCCTGAGATATGATCTCTAACGCCCAGGGATCCTGAACATCTCTTGCCCAAGCCTGGGCGAAGAGGGAAAGTCTGCCCCCCACTAGATCCGGTCCCGGATCGGGGGCCCTCAATTCATGCTGTCTTAGGGGCAGCAGCAGGTTTTCTGGCCTGTTTGCCCCTGTTCCAGGACTGGTTAGGTTTCCAGCCTTGTCTGTAGCGAGCAACAGCTCCTTCCTGTTTTGGTGCAGAGGAAGTTGATGCTGCTCCTGCTTTGAAATTACGAAAGGAACGAAAATTGGACTGTCTAGCCTTGGCTTTGGCCTTGTCCTGAGGCAGGGCATGACCTTTACCTCCTGTAATGTCAGCAATAATCTCTTTCAAGCCGGGCCCGAATAAGGTCTGCCCTTTGAAAGGAATATTAAGCAATTTAGATTTAGACGTAACATCAGCTGACCAGGATTTCAGCCACAGAGCTCTGCGTGCCTGAATGGCGAATCCTGAATTTTTAGCCGCAAGTTTAGTTAAATGTACTACGGCATCTGAAATAAATGAATTAGCTAACTTAAGGAATTTAAGTTTGTGTGTGATGTCATCTATTGTGGATGATTCAAGTGTCTCTTCCAGAGACTCAAACCAAAATGCTGCTGCAGCCGTGACAGGCGCAATACATGCAAGAGGTTGCAATATAAACCCTTGTTGAACAAACATTTTCTTAAGGTAACCCTCTAATTTTTTATCCATTGGATCTGAAAAAGCACAGCTATCCTCCACCGGGATAGTGGTACGCTTAGCTAAAGTAGAAACTGCTCCCTCCACCTTAGGGACCATTTGCCATAAGTCCCGTGTGGCGTCTATTGGAAACATCTTTCTGAATATAGGAGGGGGTGAGAAAGGCACACCGGGTCTATCCCACTCCTTAGTAACAATTTCAGTAAGTCTCTTAGGTATAGGAAAAACGTCAGTACTCGTCGGTACCGCAAAATATTTATCCAACCTACACATTTTCTCTGGGATTGCAACTGTGTTACAATCATTTAGAGCCGCTAATACCTCCCCTAGTAACACACGGAGGTTCTCAAGCTTAAATTTAAAATTTGAAATGTCTGAGTCCAGTTTATTTGGATCAGAACCGTCACCCACAGAATGAAGCTCTCCGTCTTCACGTTCTGCAAACTGTGACGCAGTATCAGACATGGCCCTTGCATTATCAGCGCACTCTGTTCTCACCCCAGAGTGATCACGCTTACCTCTTAGTTCTGGTAGTTTAGCCAAAACTTCAGTCATAACAGTAGCCATATCTTGTAATGTGATTTGTAATGGCCGCCCAGATGTACTCGGCGCTACAATATCACGCACCTCCCGAGCGGGAGATGCAGGTACTGACACGTGAGGCGAGTTAGTCGGCATAACTCTCCCCTCGTTGTTTGGTGAAATATGTTCAATTTGTACAGATTGACTGTTATTTAAAGTAGCATCAATACATTTAGTACATAAATTTCTATTGGGCTCCACTTTGGCATTAACACATATAGCACAGAGATATTCCTCTGAATCAGACATGTTTAACACACTAGCAAATAAACTAGCAACTTGGAAATACTTTTCAAAGTAATTTACAAATAATATGAAAACGTACTGTGCCTTTAAGAAGCACAGAAAAAAATTATAACAGTTATAGCATCAATCTTTGTCAGAATATACAGTTTTAGCAAAGGATTGTTCCCCTCAGCAAATGATAACTAACCCAGGCAGCAGAAAAAAAATACACAAATAAACGTTTTTTATCACAATTACAATCAGCACAGCTCTGCTGTAATGATTACTTCCCTCAAAAAAGGCTTTGGAGATCCCTGAACTCTGTAGAGATGAACCGGATCATGCAGGAAGAAAATTAACCTCTGACTGAGTTTTTTTTTTTTTTTTTTTTTTGATGCGTAGTAAAAGCGCCAAAAATGGCCCCTCCCCCACACACATAACAGTGAGAGGGATCAGTGAACTGCTCTAATTTAAACCAAAACTATTGCCAAGTGGAAAAAATAGGCCCAAAACATTTTTTCACCCAGTACCTCAGAGAAAAAAAACGTTTTTACATGCCAGCAAAAAAACGTTTTACCTCAATAATTAATTGTCATTTAAAACCTATTGCAAGTCCCTGCAAATTAGGTTAAGTCTATGCATACAGTATAAAACCAGAGAAGTACCATTCCCCAGAAAACTGAAGTGTAAAATATACATACATGACAGCCTGATATCAGCTACATCTACTGCATTCAAGGCTGAGTTTACATTATAACGGTATGGCAGGATTTTCTCATCAATTCCATGTCAGAAAATAATAAACTGCTACATACCTCTTTGCAGATTAATCTGCCTGCTGTCCCCTGATCTGAAGTTTACCTCTCCTCAGATGGCCGAGAAACAGCAATATGATCTTAACTACTCCGGCTAAAATCATAGAAAAAACTCAGGTAGATTCTTCTTCAAATTCTACCAGAGAAGGAATAACACACTCCGGTGCTATTATAAAATAACAAACTTTTGATTGAAGGTATAAAAACTAAATATAATCACCATAGTCCTCTCACACATCCTATCTAGTCGTTGGGTGCAAGAGAATGACTGGAGGTGACGTAGAGGGGAGGAGCTATATAGCAGCTCTGCTGGGTGAATCCTCTTGCACTTCCTGTAGGGGAGCAGTTAATATCCCACAAGTAATGATGACCCGTGGACTGATCACACTTAACAGGAGAAAAAGGGATTATCTATTTTTTTTAAATAATAACAATTCTGGCGTAGGCTGTCCCTTTAAACACATGGTTCCTAAACCGCAGTAAATACTGTTACTACACACTGTTCTATCATGGGTCTAGCATCCCTATAGATCCTCTTTTGGCTTCTATTAGAAAATTTCTTAGAGGGACAGTATACTGTAAAATAGTTTTTACCTTAAAGGGACACTGAACCCAAATTTTTTCTTTCATGATTCAGAAAGAGCATGCAATTTTAAGCAACTTTCTAATTTACTCCTATTATCACATGTTCTTCATTCTATTGGTATGTTTATTTGAAAAGCAAGAATGTAAGTTTAGATGCCGGCCCATTTTTGGTAAACAACCTAGGTTGTCCTTGCTGATTGGACAGCACCAATAAACAAGTGCTGTCTATTGTCTGAACCAAAAATTTGCTGGCTCCTTAGCTTAGATGCCTTCTTTTTCAAAGAAAGATAGCAAGAGAATGAAAAAAATTTGATAATAGGAGTAAATTAGAAAGTTGCTTGAAATTGCATGCTCTATCTGAATCATGAAAGAAAAAAATTGGGTTCAGTGTCCCTTTAAAGTGAAGGTTAACTTTGATCGTTTCTAATGAAATTTTGTATTTGTCTCAAAAAATAAATGTCAGTTTCATTAATCAATACTTTTACTTCTACATTGTTCCTTAGATATATCAATTGTTTCTTTGTAATTTCGCTATCAGTAAATCAACCCTGTTTTTTTTTTTGTTAAAGGATGATCACGTTGTTTTGCTAGCCAATTGACTTTTAGGTCGTTAGGCGGCCGTCAATTGACGTCAGCAGTTACTTTGACAATATGCGCATGCGTCAGTATTCTCTGTTTACATCGGCAAAGCGAGCGCGGCCCCGTTTCGCGCATGCGCACTGCAAATATTATTTATGCACTGTTAGTTAACAGCAGTTCCACGACAAGCTGCAACAGTATACAATGTTTTTCAAGTAACGGGAACAAAGGATCACTAAAAAAGACAGCTAATCTCTGTCTGTTCAAACATAGTATTGAATGGATATTGTTATTCATTCAATACTATGTTGCGGATGAATGACGCATGCGCTGAAATGGGCAATGGACTTGATTAACGCATGCGCATTGATGAGAGTCGGAGAAAGATGCGCATGCGCAGTTTTGGATAGTCTCCGTGCACAAGCCTACTAGACACGTATAGAGCGGGAGGGACCGCTCTATACGTCACTGGATCAAAAACCAGGAAATAACTAATGGGAGGAGAATAGAAGGGAACAGTAAGCAATAAATATAGCGACTAGATATTTAATATGCATAGAAGTGTAATAATGAAATATGAAGGCTCTAACTTAACCTTCACTTTAATGTGTTTCCAATTACTTGATATACCAGCTGCAGTGTATAAAATGGATGAGAAATTGCTTGTTTAGGATTATTTTTGTATATGAAAGAGGTTTTTGTTCTTTGGAACTACAACCCATTAAAATAGGTTGAGGTTGCAGGGAAATCATCTTATTTTATCACTTTCTGTACACACACATGCTTCTTTATATTATCTCTGTATACCAAAGCCAAATACTTAGAGAAAACAAAAATTTCAATTGTATTGCTTTTTTCTTTCTTACCTCCCACTGGGAGTGTAATTTCTTCAGCTGGCTATCTTGACACAGCTTTCCCATAGCCAATACTTAAAGGGACACTCAAGTCAAAATTAAAACTTTCCAATTTATTTCCATTAACAAAATTTGCATAGTTTTTTTATATTTACATTTTTTGAGTCACCAGCTCCTACTGAGAATGTGCACAAATTCACAGAATATACGTACATGCATTTATGATTGGCTGATGGCTGTCACATGATACAGGGGGAATAGAAATAGACCTCACTTTAAAATTTGTCACACAAAAAATCGACTTATTTGTGTATATGAAATAGCTGATTTTGTGTTTTGAAGCCACAACCTAATAAAATGGGTTGAACTTGTAGGTATAATCAGATCTCATTACTTTATCACATTGTGTACATATACCTGCTTCTTTATCTTATATCTGTCCATAAATCAATCACCAATACTTGGAGAGAACAATGGAAGTTTAACATTTTATTACCTTATCTCTTCTATAACCCACTGGGAGTGTAATTTCTTCTACTGGCTGTGTTTACACAGCTTAGTCTCAAGGCCAAAAACTTTCAGGATAGGTGGGATACCACAGGCTAAATAAACTATTTCAAATGCCAATATGAAAGTAAAGGAAATACTTGTAAACAATTTAATACACTCCAGCAGGTAAAGTGGATCATTGGGAACAAATTAAAGGGGAGAACATTTTTGAGTAAACTGTCCCTTTAAGTATAGAAACTCTCACTATAGATAGGGACACCACAGACACAATCAACTATTTTAAATGCCAATATAAAGGTAAAGGAACTATTTGTAAACAATTTAAAACACTACAGCAGGTAAAATGAATAATTGGAAACAAAGAGATTTTTAATTTTTTTTTAAAGTAAACTGTCCCTTTAAAGAGACACGAAACTACAAAGTTTTCTTTCGTTTTTCCGACAGAGCATATAATTTTAAGAAAGTTTCCAATTTACTTAGATTATCAATTTACCTTGTTCTCATGGTATTATTTGTGGAAGAGCAAACCTGGGTAAGTAACATGCACATATCTGCAGCACTAAATGTATAATATTGTTAACAGTATTCTTGCAAAACTGTAGTAGAAATACAATAAGAAGCGGTGCTGTCATATGGCGTGCTAGACACGTGCATACTCCTGGGCCTAACTAACCTCCATTAAACAAGGATAGGAAAAGAACAAAGTAAATTTGATAACAGGAGTAAACTGGACACTTAATATTGTATGCTCTATCTTTTTTTTTTTTTAGGCAGGCTCAGGAGCAGCAATGCACTACTGGGAACTGCTAATTGGTTATTGCCTCTTGACGTTGACTCATGTGATGTATTCAGCTAGCTCCCAGTAGTGCATTGTTGCTCCTTCAACAAAGAATATTAAGAAAATGAAGCAAACGATAACATAAATAACTAATGATAAAGCAATAATGAAGTATTCTAATGCAGAGGAAGGTCAAATAAGGCCTACCCCCTGTTTTCTACAGCCTGGGAACATTTTTAAGTGTTTGGGGGGTGGAATAATCAAAATAAAATTCATGCTTATCTGATCAATTTCTTTCTTTCCGGATATGGAGAGTCCACAACATCATTTAATTACTAGTGGGAATATCACTCCTGGCCAGCAGGAGGAGGCAAAGGAGCACCACAGCAAAGCTTTTAAGTGTCACTCCCCTACCCATAATTCCCAGTCATTCGACCAAAGGGAAATGGAAAAGGTATAACACAAAGGTGTAGAGGTGCCTGAGGTTTAGCCAAAATAACTGTCTTAATAAAGGGTGGGGTCGTGGACTCTCCATATCCAGAAAGAAAGAAATTTATCAGGTAAGAATACATTTTGTTTTCTTTCCTAAAATATGGAGAGTCCACAACGTCATTCAATTACTAGTGGGAACCAATACCAAAGCTAGTGGACACAGAATGAACAGGGAGGGAGAACAAGGCAGGCAGACCTAAACAGAAGGCACAAGTAGTAAGAAGTGAATACAGCGCCAACAAGAGGCCAAGGGATAAATATACTCACAGAGAGATAAAAGAAGATTATTTAATGAACCATGTTAAAAAACATCAGTAATAAAAGACTATGTATAAAAAATGTAAAAAGCACATATAAATAAAATTACAAATACAGGAATATCTTACAGAAGCGGCTCAAAGGGCCAAAGCTGATAATTACAATAAAAACAGAGGTAATAACAGGTGATCAGTGTGAGTGGTACACCAGAATAAGAGTGTATACTAATAAAACAGAATTAGCCTAAGTGCAACTATAACAAGTGCATCAAGCAAAAAACTAATAAACAATAATACAAACAATAGTGTTCAAAATTAGTGTTTCAAAAATAGTGTTCCAAAAAAAATAGAAAAATGCACTGCAGTGCAAAAAAAAGGGGGGTAACAAAATAATTGTATAGATACAATCAAATAGTGAGTGAGTGCAAATGGATATAAAAATGCTAGCTACTTAATATATAATTAAATAAAATACACAATATGCAAAAACATATTTGAGCCGCTTCTGTAAGATATTCCTGTATTTGTAATTTTATTTATATGTGCTTTTTACATTTTTTATACATAGTCTTTTATTACTGATGTTTTTTAACATGGTTCATTAAATAATCTTCTTTTATCTCTCTGTGAGTATATTTATCCCTTGGCCTCTTGTTGGCGCTGTATTCACTTCTTACTACTTGTGCACATTTTTTGGAGGTTGGTTAGGATCTCTGTTTGGATACAGCTTGGGGATTACCTTAGCGCTTGTACACTACCCCTTTTTCACTAAACAGAAGGCACCACCGCTTGAAGAACCTTTCTCACAAAAGAGGCCTCAGCCTAGGCAAATGTATCAAATTTGGAAAAAGTATGCAGAGAGGACCAAGTTGCAGCCTTGCAAATCTTCCACAGAAGCTTCATTTTTGAAAGCCCAAGAAGAGGAGACAGCCCTAGTGGAATGAGCTGTAGGTTGCTGTCTAGCAGTATCATAAGCAAGCCAAACTATACTTCTCAACCAGAGGGAAAGAGAAGTAGCAATAGCCTTCTGATCCTTACGCTTTCCTGAGAAACAAACAGGGCAGAAGACTGGCAAAAATACTTAGTTGACTGTAAGTAGAATTTTAGAGCACCCACAACATCCAGGTTGTGCAACAGACATTCTTTATGAGAAGAAGGATTGGGACAGAGAGAAGAAACAACAGTTTCCTGATTAATATTTCTATCTGAAACCACTTTAGGATGAAACGCCAATTTAGTACGAAGAACCGCCTTATCCACATGAAAGAAAAGGTAAGGTGAATCACACTGCAAAGCAGAGAGTTCCGAAACTCTGAGAAGAAGATATAGCAATAAGAAACAAAACCTTCCAAGATGGGGGGGGCGGAGCCAACTGCAGTTCAGGACAGTCGCACAGAATCAGAGCTCTGCTAAAAACTGACAGAAAAACGCTATTTAAACTAAATAGGAAGGCTTGAAAATTATTACTAAGTGGCCGGGAGAGTTCCAGGATACCAGCAATAGCACCCACAAGACTGTAAAGTGTCTCATAGCAATCTCCTCCTGAACACCACTGGTATAGTAGTAGAAAAGACCGCGGCTGCGGCCTACTACAGAAGAAACATGCATCTATAAATATACTGCGGTGGATAAGTGGACTCTGAGCGGCACACTACGATAGATCCTTTGTCATGGAGGAGATCTATAATGTGTTACAGACCTACATGGAGGAACTTGAGAAGACATTCTGCGAGAGAATAGACAGCATGACTGAGTCAGTGAACAAAGTGAGAGACGACTTGAGGAGCAGAAAAGTAGCAGGCGCAACACCGACTCTAAAGACGATCCCTACAGGACCTGCTTCCCACGCATCCACTCATGTACTGACAGCAGATGAGGGGGGGAGAGGGGAGCTCATGAACCCTCAAGAGCATCCGTGCGAGTTGCAACCCCCCGATGATCCGTCCCCTCGGAGATGTAGCCCGGCAGCGGAAGCGAGTCCCTCTGGACCGCGGGATGTCTGGCGGCAGGTTAGCTCTGAGGAGGAAGATGCCTGGAGAGATACCTGGATGGTCAACTGGGGAGGTATGACGGGTTCCCTGAATTGCTGCCTGGGGTGTGTATGGAGGGGACGAGAGGCCTGCAACACACCTCTCTAGTCACCAACACCTCATATGCAGCGGTCGCCTCCGTGCACACTCAGTACAGTATGGACTATATTGGTGTCTGCCTCACAATCATGGTCGTCATAGCCAAGAGGGTTGGTGTGGGGTAGTTGTGCTGATCCCTGGGCTCCAGAATGTTGATACTGAGAGACACTGTGGGACTGTTTTCTGTATCACCCTGATGCAGAGGATTGCGACAGCTACTTGTTTATTGGGAAAGCTTTGCTTTACATATGCATCGTAAAGGGTGGATATAAATGAATGGACTCGCAATATAGATGTTTAGTGAACATTTTGTGTCCTGCTGTTCTCCTGGTACAGTGTATGGTGTACTCCTCCCGTTTTCTTTATGTTTACTGTGTGACTGTTATGGGTTGTTCATTCTAAAATACCGCCATTTTAATGTGCTCTGGATAATATAATAGCATACTCTGCGCAAAGGGGGCTTGAAATGACGATTGCTTTCTGCTGATCTATAACCAGGGGATGTGCATCCTGTATCCCCAACTGACCCCTACACTAACATCTCCCTGTATTTGTGATCTGGTTCCGATGGCCATTTACCTATATATAAGGTGTATATTACTTTAGCTCATGTGTCTGATCCATTTAGGGGGCTGTTGGCTGCTACTCCTATAAGACTACAGCTTCACATTATGCTGCAGCCCTTTGGCTGGGGGACTAGGATGTATTATGCCTAATTATTAATAATGCCATTCTTTCTGTACATATTGCTTTACAAGATGTTTTTATTTGACTGACTGGATTTATGCACACCTGCTAAGCACTGTTAATGTTTAATCCTATGTCCCTAGTAGTAAATTTAGAAGACATTACCCCCACTATAGTACCCTATACCAGACAATAAGTAAATTCTAACATCTGGTTTTTCTCTTTATCAAATTATGGTCAAAATATATACTTCTCTATTACTATTAATACGCACCGCGGATAGATTACCAAGCATCATGTGATCCCTTGGGATCTGGCTGTATCTGAATCCTCTTTATTATTTTCTCCTTAATACTAGAGCTTGTATATCTGTTGAGTATGCTAACCTGCAATGTTAGGGTAAGCTATTACTGGTCTATCTTCCGCCCCCTGCCACTCTTGTGCGGTAGGGATGAATACTTTCTCCTCCGCACTCCTTTCTGGTAGAGTTAAGCATTCTCTACCTAGTCCGAAGACCTAGGGCTAAGTTTTCCCCTGCATTCATGTGAAAAGGTTCCTCGGGCCCTAATACAGGAAATTCTCCTTTGTTTATTGTATTTTGGCTTATCAAATCTTATTTGTAACTATAGTTTTGCTAATGTTCACGTTTCTATCAATGTTCAGTACGAATGTCAATCTATGCTTATAGTGGCAACTGAGATCTGTTCTGGTGCATCACTGATACCAGCTGGTAGAGTAATTTTGATACCATTTTTTGTACTTTTATTTGTGTGTATGTATGTTTAACTCAAAGTTTGCCTATAATTTATATACACTGAAGCTGGTCTTTTTATTATTAACTTCATCATCATGTCCTTAATGGTTTAATGCAGTCGCTGGTCCCTTGATTGGACCTGTTTGGTTAGGGGACATTATGAATCCATACCAAAAAACAAGCTAGTATATGATGAGGACTCTCCGAATTCTTGAAGATGTCTTCAGATTGGCCCCAGTCACCAGTTCCCATGAGCGGATCTCTAATATATTGAAGACGCCTGAGTGTTTAATCACAAAAAGAGGCATAGATGAAGGGTGATACTTTGCCTCAATTAACGTTTTGCTTAATGTTGTATTACTGTATGAGACTACTGATCTGTATTATTGTTATGGAGATGTTACCCTTCATTCCATGATTGTTATCTTTGTTTCTTTTTTTTTTGCCTTAATAAAAAACACTTTTGAGAAAAAAAAAACAAAAAACCTTCCAAGATAGCAACTTAATATCTATGGAATGCATTGGCTCAAACGGAGCCTGCTGCAAAACTTTGACAACAAGATTAAGGCTCCAAGGAGGACCAACAGGTTTAAACACAGGCCTGATTCTGACCAGGGCCTGACAAAAAGATTGAACATCTGGCACATCCGTCAGACGCTTGTGTAACAAAATAGATAATGCAGAAATCTGACCTTTCAGAGAACTGACTGACAACCCTTTCTCCAGACCTTCCTGGAGAAAAGACAAAATCCTAGGAATCCTGACCCTAGGATTTTTCGAGTAACAGGCTTGCGAGCCTGCATCATGGTCTCAATGACACTTAGACAGAACTAAGCGTTCAATCTCCAAGCAGTCAGCTTCAGAGAAACGAGATTTGGATGGAGGAATGGACCCTGAGATGACATCTTCACTAGGTTTGCATACCAGATCCTGCGAGGCCATGCAGGAGCTATTAGAATTACCGATGCTCTCTCCTGTTTGATACGAGCAATAACTCGTGGAAGGAGAGCAAACGGAGGAAACTGGTATGCTAGACAGAAATCCCAAAGAACCGCCAGAGCATCTATCAGAGCGGCCTGAGGATCTCTTGACCTTGAACCGTACTTTGGAAGCTTGGCGTTCTGTCGAGATGCCATCAGATCCAACTCCGGCAGCCCCCATTTGAGGGTTAACCTGGAGAACACCTCCGGATGGAGAGACCACTCCACGGGATGAAATGTCTATCTGCTCAGGAAATCCACTTCCCAGTTGTCCACTCCAGGAATGTGGATGGCAGATAGACAACAATCGTGAGCTTCCACCCACTGAATAATCTGTGCCACCTCCCTTATGGCTAAGGAACTCAGAGTTCCTCCCTGGTGGTTGATGTAAGCCACTGAGGTGATGTTGTCCAACGGAAACTTGGTAAACTGGGCTAAGGACAATTGAGACCAAGCCAACAGAGCATTGTAAATCGCTCTCAACTCCAAGATGTTTGTGGGGAGAGCAGACTCCTCCCGAGTCCATAGTCCCTGCGCCTTTAATGAGTCCCAGACTGCTACCCAGCCTAGCAGTCTGGTGTCCATGGTCACAATTACCCAGGAAGCATGTGCCCTGAGACAGATGGTCCTGAGAAAGCCACCACGGGAATGAGTCTCTTGTCGACTGGTCTACATCTATCCACTGAGACAGATCCAAATGGTCTCCGTTCCATTGTCTAAGCATGCATAATTGCAGAGCTCTGAAATGGAATAGAGCAAAGGGTATGATGTCCATGGAAGCGACCATCAGACCAATTATCTCTATACATTGAGCTACTGATGGCCGAACAGTAGACTGTAGAGAAAGGCAAGAAGAGATAATTTTGGATTTTCTGACCTTTGTCAGAAAAATGTTCATAGACAGGGAATCTATTATGGTCCCTAAGAAAACCACCCTTGTAGCTGGAACAAGGGAACTCTTCTTTAGATTCATTTTCATCAGTGGGAACGTAGAAAAGACAACAAGATCTCTGTGTGAGAGTTTGCTTGTTGAAAAGATGGCGCCTGAACCAATATGTCGTCCAGATAGGGTGCCACTGCAATTTCCTGAGACCTGATCACTGCCAAGAAAGCCCCCAGAGTCTTTGAGAAAATTCTAGGTGCTGTGGCAAGGCCAAACGGAAGAGCCACAAACTGAAAGTGTCTGTCTAGAAAGAAGAATCTAAGGAATATGTGATGATCCCTGTGGATGGGAACATGAAGATACGCATCCTTCAGGTTTATGGCTGTCATGAACTGACCCTCTTGGACCAAAGAAAGAATGGAACGAATGGTTTCCATTTTAAAGGATGGTACCCTGAGAAACTTGTTGAGGCACTTTAGGTCTAAAATGGGTCGAAAAACAAAATTTATGCTTACCTGATAAATTTCTTTCTCTCGTGGTGTATCCAGTCCACGGGTTCATCCATTACTTGTGGGATATTCTCCTTCCCAACAGGAAGTTGCAAGAGGACACCCACAGCAGAGCTGTCTATATAGCTCCTCCCCTAACCCCCACCTCCAGTCATTCGACCGAAGACAAGAAGAAAAAGGAGAAACTATAGGGTGCAGTGGTGACTGTAGTTTTAAAATAAAAAATAAAAACACCTGCCTTAAAGTGACAGGGCGGGCCGTGGTTTGGATACACCACAAGAGAAAGAAATTTATCAGGTAAGCATAAATTTTGTTTTCTCTTGTAAGGTGTATCCAGTCCACGGGTTCATCCATTACTTGTGGGATACCAATACCAAAGCTTTGGGACACGGATGAAGGGAGGGACAAGGCAGGAACTTAAACGGAAGGCACCAATGCCTGCAAGACCTTTCTCCCAAAAATAGCCTCCGAAGAAGCAAAAGTATCAAATTTGTAAAATTTAGAAAAAGTATGAAGCGAAGACCAAGTCGCCGCCTTACAAATCTGCTCAACAGAGGCCTCATTTTTAAAAGCCCATGTGGAAGCTACCGCTCTAGTGGAATGAGCTGTAATTCTTTCAGGAGGCTGCTGGCCAGCAGTCTCATAAGCTAAATGGATTATGCTTCTTAGCCAAAAAGAAACAGAAGTTGCCGAAGCCTTTTGGCCTCTCCTCTTTCCAGAGTAGACAACAAACAATGCAGATGTTTGACGAAACTCTTTAGTAGCTTGTAAATAGAACTTTAAAGCACGAACCACGTCAAGATTGTGTAACAGACGTTCCTTCTTTGAAGAAGGATTAGGACACAGAGACGGAACAACAATCTCCTGATTGATATTCTTATTAGAAACCACCTTAGGAAGAAACCCAGGTTTGGTACGCAAAACTACCTTATCTGCATGGAAGACCAGATAAGGGGAATCACACTGTAAGGCCGATAATTCTGAAACTCTTCGAGCCGAAGAGATAGCTACTAAGAACAAAACTTTCCAAGATAAAAGCTTGATATCTATGGAATGCAAAGGTTCAAACGGAACCCCTAGAAGAACTTTAAGAACTAAATTTAAACTCCATGGCGGAGCAACAGGTTTAAACACAGGCTTAATTCTAACTAAAGCCTGACAAAACGCCTGAACGTCTGGAACATCTGCCAGACGCTTGTGCAAAAGAATAGACAGAGCAGAAATCTGTCCCTTTAAGGAACTAGCCGATAATCCTTTTTCCAATCCTTCTTGGAGAAAAGACAATATCCTAGGAATCCTGACCTTACTCCATGAGTAACCCTTGGATTCACACCAATGAAGATATTTACACCATATCTTGCGATAGATTTTCCTGGTGACAGGCTTACGAGCCTGAATCAAGGTATCAATGACCGACTCGGAGAAACCACGTTTTGATAAAATCAAGCGTTCAATCTCCAAGCAGTCAGACGCAGAGAAATTAGATTTGGATGTTTGAAAGGACCTTGAAGTAGAAGGTCCTGCCTCAGCGGCAGAGTCCATTGTGGACAGGATGACATGTCCACCAGATCTGCATACCAAGTCCTGCGTGGCCACGCAGGTGCTATCAAAATCACCGAAGCTCTCTCCTGCTTGATCTTGGCAATCAGACGAGGGAGGAGAGGAAATGGTGGAAACACATAAGCCAGGCTGAAGGACCAGGGCACTGCTAGAGCATCTATCAGCGCTGCCTGGGGATCCCTTGACCTAGACCCGTAACAAGGAAGTTTGGCGTTCTGACGAGACGCCATCAAATCCAGTTCTGGTTTGCCCCATAGTTGAATCAGCTGGGCAAATACCTCCGGATGGAGCTCCCACTCCCCCGGATGAAAAGTTTGCCGACTTAGAAAATCCGCCTCCCCTGCCAGGGGACTCCTTGTTCCCCCCTGATGGTTGATATAGGCTACAGTCGTGATATTGTACGACTGAAATCTGATGAACCTGGCCGTAGCTAGTTGAGGCCAAGCCTGGAGAGCATTGAATATCGCTCTTAGTTCCAGAATGTTTATCGGAAGGAGGGCTTCCTCCTGAGTCCACGAACCCTGAGCCTTCAGGGAGTTCTAGACTGCGCCCCAGCCCAGAAGGCTGGCATCTGTCGTCACTATAGTCCACTCTGGCCTGCGGAAACTCATTCCCCTGGACAGATGGACCCGAGATAACCACCAGAGAAGAGAATCCCTGGTCTCTTGATCCAGATTTAGCAGAGGGGACAAATCTGTGTAGTCCCCATTCCACTCATTGAGCATGCAAAGTTGCAGTGGTCTTAGATGTAGGCGGGCAAACGGAACTATGTCCATTGCCGCTACCATTAGGCCGATTACTTCCATACACTGAGCCACTGACGGCCGAGAAGTGGAATGAAGAGCACGGCAGGAAGTTAGAAGCTTTGATAACCTGACCTCTGTCAGAAAAATTTTCATTTCTACTGAATCTATCAGTTCCTAGGAAGGAAACTCTTGTGAGAGGGGAGAGAGAACTCTTTTCTTCGTTCACCTTCCACCCGTGTGACCTCAGAAAAGGCCAGAACAATGTCCGTATGGGACTTTGAAAAGTCGACGCCTGTATCAGAATGTCGTCTAGGTAAGGAGCCACCGCTATGCCCCGTGGCTTTAGAACCGCCAGTAGATACCCTAGAACCTTCGTAAAGATTATTGGTGCCGTGGCTAACCTGAAGGGAAGAGCCACAAACTGGTAATGCCTGTCTAAGAAGGCGAACCTGAGGAACTGATGATGACCTCTGTGAATCGGAATGTGGAGATAAGCATCCTTTAAGTCCACGATAGTCATATATTGACCCTCCTGGATCATAGGGAGGATGGTTCGGATAGTCTCCATCTTGAAGGATGGGACCCTGAGAAATTTGTTTAAGATCCTGAGATCCAAGATTGGTCTGAAAGTTCCCTCTTTTTTGGGAACTATAAACAGATTTGAATAGAAGCTCTGCCCCTGTTCCTCCCTTGGAACTGGGTGGATCACTCCCATAACCAGTAGGTCTTGAACACAACGTAAGAATGCCTCTCTCTTTATCTGGTTTACAGATAATTGTGAGAGATGAAATCTCCCCTTTGGAGATGAAGCTTTGAAGTCCAGAAGATATCCCCGGGAAATAATCTCTAATGCCCAGGGATCCTGGACGTCTCTTGCCCAAGCCTGGGCGAAGAGAGAAAGTCTGCCCCCTACTAGATCCGGTCCCGGATCGGGGGCTACTCCTTCATGCTGTCTTAGAGGCGGCAGCAGGTTTTTTGGCCTGCCTCCCCTTGTTCCAAGCCTGGTTCGGTCTCCAGACTGGTTTGGACTGGGCAAAATTTCCCTCTTGTTTTGCATTAGAGGAAGCTGAAACTGCGCCACTCTTGAAGTTTTGAAATGAAGAAAATTATTCTGTTTGGTCCTTAATTTATTGGACCTATCCTGAGGAAGGGCGTGACCTTTTCCTCCAGTATTATCATAAATGATCTCCTTCAGGCCCGGCCAAAATAGGGTCTGTCCTTTGAAGGGGATGTTAAGAAGCTTAGACTTTGAAGTAACGTCTGCTGACCAGGACTTAAGCCATAATGCCCTGCGCGCCAGAATGGCAAAACCTGAATTCTTAGCCGTTAGTTTGGTTAGATGAAAAACGGCGTCAGAAATAAAGGAATTAGCTAACTTGAGAGCTTTAATCCTGTCTAAAATATCATCTAACGGGGTCTCCACCTGTAGAGCCTCCTCAAGAGACTCGAACCAAAAAGCCGCTGCAGCAGTAACTGGGGCAATGCATGCAAGAGGCTGGAGAATAAAACCTTGATGGATAAAAAATTTCTTAAGGAGACCCTCCAATTTTTTATCCATATAATCTAAGAAAGCACAACTGTCCTCGACGGGGATAGTTGTACGCTTAGCTAGGGTAGAAACAGCACCCTCCACCTTAGGGACTGTCTGCCACGAGTCCCGTATAGCGACATTTATGGGAAACATCTTTTTAAAAGCAGGAGGGGAGAGAACGGAACACCTGGTCTATCCCATTCCTTAGTAATAATTTCCGAAAACCTCTTAGGGACTGGAAAAACATCAGTGTAAACAGGCACTGCAAAGTATTTGTACATTTTACACAATTTCTCTGGAACTACAATGGGGTCACAGTCATCCAGAGTCGCTAAAACCTCCCTGAGCAATAAGCGGAGGTGTTCAAGCATAAATTTAAAGGCTGTCATTTCAGAATCGGACTGAAGTAACGTCTTCCCTGAATATGAAATCTCACCCTCAGATAGCAACTCCCTTGCCACGGCTTTGGAGCATTGTGAGGGTATATCGGACATGGCTATTAAAGCGTCAGAAAGCTCTGTATTTGTTCTAGCCCCAGAGCTGTCTCGCTTTCCTTGTAACCCTGGCAGTTTGGACAATACCTCTGTGAGGGTATTAGTCATAACTGCCGCCATGTCTTGTAAGGTAAACGCATTGGACGTGCTAGATGTACTTGGCGTCACTTGAGCGGGAGTTATAGGTTCTGACATGTGGGGAGAGCTAGATGGCATAACCTCCCTTTTGTCAGTCTGAGAAACCTCTGGTGATAAATCTTTAAATGCCATAATATGGTCTTTATAATTTATAGAAATTTCAGTACATTTGGTACACATTCTAAGAGGGGGTTCCACAATGGCTTCTAAACATATTGAACAAGGAGTTTCCTCTATGTCAGACATGTTTAACAGACTAGTAATGAGACCAGCAAGCTTGGAAAATACTTTAATAAATGTGAAACAGCAATTAAACAAAAACGGTACTGTGCCTTTAAGAGAAAAAAACTATCACATAAACTGCAAAACAGTGTTAAAAAGTAGTAAATGCTTCGAATTTTTTACAGTGTGCATAAGGGACTAAAGCAGCATTGCACCCACTTGCAAATGGATGATTAACCCTTTAGGCCCCAAACCGGATTTGAAAAACGTTAAAAACGTTAATAAAAAGTTAAACACCTTGCCACAGCTCTGCTGTGGCTCCTACCTGCCCTCAAATACGATTTAGGGAAGAAATAAGCCCTCTATAGTGGTCCTCAGATGCCAGAGGACTCCTTTAGGGAAGCTGGATGTCTCAGTCTGAATATAAACTGCGCATCTAGAGCGCGAAAATAGGCCCCTCCCACCATGCACTCGATGTCAGAGGGCCTTAAGAAAATACTCCTAGTAGTATCTGACTAGCCATGTGGAAACTAGGCCCCAAAAAACGATTTATCACCCTCAGAGAAAAAACGTTCCTACTATATAACATGTAAACATTTTGTCACTAAGAAATATGAGTATTAACATGAATATTACCCTTTTTTGTAAGCATGATCCCAGTCGTTGTTAAATCACTGCATCAGGCTTACCTCAATTATACAAGGCTCTGTCAGCATTTTCTAGATCTTATCTCTCTAGAAATAAATATACTGAACATACCTCAAAGCAGGTAATCTGCAGACCGTTCCCCCAACTGAAGTCTTTCCCATACTCTTCAGTTATGCGTGAGAACAGCAATGGACCTTAGTTGCAAACCGCTAAGATCATCAACCTCCAGGCAGATTCTTCTTCTAATTTCTGCCTGGGAGTAAAACAGTATGACGCCGGTACCGTTTAAAAATAACAAACTCTTGATTGAAGGTAAAAACTACACTAAGTCACCACATATCTCTTATACTTCCTATCTTGTCGAGAGTTGCAAGAGAATGACTGGGGGTGACAGTTAGGGGAGGAGCTATATAGACAGCTCTGCTGTGGGTGTCCTCTTGCAACTTCCTGTTGGGAAGGAGAATATCCCACAAGTAATGGATGAACCTGTGGACTGGATACACCTTACAAGAGAAATAGGCCCCTCCCACCATGCACTCGATGTCATAGGGGCCTTAAGAAAATACTCCTAGGAGTATCTGACTAGCCATGTGGAAAACTAGGCCCAAAATAAAGACTTATCACCGTCAGAGAAAAAAACGTTCTTATCTATATAACATGTAAACGTTCTGTCACTAAGTAATATATATTACCCTGTTTTATAAGCATGATCCCAGTTGCTGTTAAATCACTGCATCAGGCTTACCTCAATACACAAGGCTCTGTCAGCATTTTCTAGACCTTATCATCTTTCTAGAAATAAATATACTGAACATACCTCAAAGCAGGTAATCTACAAGCCGTTCCCCCAACTGAAGTTTTCCCATATTCATCAGTTATGTGTGAGAACAGCAATGGACCTTAGTTACAAACCGCTAAGATCATCAACCTCCAGGCAGAATTCTTCTTTTAATTTCTGCCTGAGAGTAAAAACAGTACAACGCCGGTACCGTTTAAAAATAACAAACTCTTGATTGAAGGTAAAAACTACACTAAGTCACCACATATCTCTTATACTTCCTATCTTGTCGAGAGTTGCAAGAGAATGACTGGGGGTGGGGGTTAGGGGAGGAGCTATATAGACAGCTCTGCTGTGGGTGTCCTCTTGCAACTTCCTGTTGGGAAGGAGAATATCCCACAAGTAATGGATGAACCCGTGGACTGGATACACCTTACAAGAGAAAGTTCCCTCTTTTTTGGGAACCACGAACAGATTTGATTAGAATCCTAGACCCTGTTCCCTTACTGGAACTATCACTCCCAGAGAGGAAAGGTCCTAAACGCAGTTCAAGAATGCCTCTCTTTTTACCCGGTAGGCAGATAATCTTGAGAAGTGGACTCTGCCCCTGGGAAGGAAAGTTTTGAATTTTATTTTGTAACCCTGAGATACTATGTCCACACCCCAAGGATCTGGGACATCTCGTATCCACGCTTGACAAAACAGGGAAAGTCTGCCCCCCACTTGATCCGATCCCGGACCAGGAGCCAACCCTTCATGCTGACAGACTCAGCTGAGGGTTTCTTTGATTGCTTCTCCTTATTCCAAGACTGATTGGGCTTCCAAGAAGACTTGGACTGCTCCTGCTTGGAAGAGGAAGACTTTTGCCCTTTGAAGTTACGAAAGGAACGAAAATTACTTTGACGTCCTTTGAGTCTGTTCTTCTTGTCTTGCGGTAGAAAATACCCTTTTCCACCCATAATATCAGAAATTATTTCTGCCAGACCAGGTCCGAACAAGGTCTTACCCTTGTAAGGAAGCACCAGAAGCTTGGACTTAGAGGTAACTTCAGCTGACCAAGATTTTAGCCACAATGCCCTGCGGGCTAGGACAGTGAAGCCAGACATCTTGGCTCCCAGTCTAATAACTTGTATGTTAGCATCAGAAATAAAGGAGTTGGCTAGTTTGAGAGCCTTAATCCTATCTTGTATCTCCTTCAACGGAGTCTCTACTAAAACTGGTTCAGACAAGGCGTCGCACCAATAAGATGCCGCACTTGCTACTGTGGCAATACAAACTGCAGGTTGCCATTGAAGACCTTGATGAACATACATCTTTTCAAATAAGCTTCCAGCTTTTTGTCCATGGGATCCTTAAAGGAGCAGCTATCCTCTATAGGGATCGTAGTTCTCTTAGCCAGAGAAGAAATAGCCCCTTCTACTTTAGGCACCATGCTCCAAGAATCTTTAATGGAGTCGGCAACAGGAAACATCTTTTTAAATACGGGAGATGGGGAGAAATGAATCCCTGGCTTCTCCCATTCCTGTGAAATAATCTCCATCACACTGTCTGGGACAAGAAAAACTTCCCCAGAGGAAGGAACATCATAGTATTTATTAAGTTTACTAGACCTCTAAGGGTTGACAACAACAGAAGTATCAGAGTCATCCAAAGTAGTCAATGCCACCTTTAACAGTACACAAAAGGTGTTCAAGCTTAAATCTAAAGTTTACTTCTTCAGTAACAGATGAAGGAATAATACTGTCGGTATCTGAGATTTCACCCTCAGAGGCTACCGACGTATCCTCCTCATCAGACTTATGAGGGAGGGCAACCTGCGTAGCAGTAGGTGGAACAGAAATCTTACTATTTGAATGTCTAATTTTCCTCTTGCGTTTTCCCAGTATAGACAAATCAGATAATGCCGCAGAAGATACCTGTGCAGCAAAATCTGCAGGCACATAAACTCCTCCATGAGGCTGAGATGAACTGAAGAGGCTTGAAACGTTTGAGGAGAAAGCTGTGGCATTGCCTGAACAGCATCATCCTGAGAGAAATTGGACTCAAAGGGCAACAATTCATCTTTAAATTGAAGAGTCTTGGTCCATGTCCATAATACTAAATAAAAAATTCCCCAAATTGAAGAAATACACTGCCCAAATGCTCAAGCAGTTTGTCAGTTAGCCTGTTCTAGTTAAAGGGCCACTAAACCCAAAATCTTTCTTTCATGATTCAGATAGAGAATATAAATTTAAACAACATTACAATTTACTTCTATTATTTATTTTGCTTCATTTTTTAGATATCCTTAGTTGAAGAAAAAGCAATGCACATAGTGAGCCAATCACAAGAGGTTTTTCATGTGCAGCAACCAATCAGCAGCTACTGAGCATATCTAGATATGCTTTTCAGCAAAGAATATCAAGAGAATAAAACAAATTAGATAATAGAAGTAAATTAGAAAGATGTTTAAAATAGCATTCTATTTCTAAATCATGAAAGAAAAAAATGTGGGTTTCATGTCCCTTTAAGCAAGCAAAGAAAACCAACTGCCAAATTTTAAGTTTATACATAATCCCTGTATAAAACATAAGCCACACACATACTAAAAAAGTATTTCAACAAAATTTGCCCAAAGAGGAAAAACGTTCAAATAAAGAGAAGATTAACCCCTAGTCTCAACATACATAATGTGCCTGCCCACTGCCACTGCCTGTATAAAGGATTTTAAAAATGTCCCAATCTACTGCATATGACATATGCTTCTAACGTGCAAGTCTCAAAGACCTAGAAGACAAAAGCACTTACCTGCAGTCTAGATGTCCAGCAGGAAGAAAGCTCACAAGGAGTGAAAGGACGCATACTCCTTACAGAGACCTGTAAAAAAATGAAAGAACAGAGTAACCAACTCACTTTCTGTACCATGGGCAGCAAAGTGTTAGGAAACAAAGCCTCAGGCACCTCTGCACCTTATGTTACTTCATTTCTCTCCTTTCCCTTTGGTCGAATGACTGGGGGAATGTGGGTAGGGGAGTGACACTTAACAGCTTGCTGTGGTGCCATTTGCCTCCTCCTGCTAGCCAGGAGTGATATTCCCTCTAGTAATTGAATAACGTTGTGGATTCTACATATCTTAGGAAAGAAAAGAATATTTTGTAATGTGTGAAGATTATATGAAATTCAAGTATCGGTGCCTTGAAGGCCTAAAATATTTACTACCTGTCCCTTTACAGAAAAAGGTTGACAACCCCAGATCTAATGTATTGCAGCATTATTGCACTATTTCATGCAAAAAAAAAAAACTATTTAAAAAGGACCATTAGTGCATTGTCTGTCCAGAGCTAGGCAAAGCCATTAAAGGACCACTCAATGCAGTAGAATTACATAATTAACAAGTACATAATAAAAAGACAATGATTTAACACCTACTCCGAATTTCAAATAAGCATATTTTTTTCTGACAAATTATTTTTTTCTCTAATTTTCCAGCCCCCTGTATCATGTGACAGACATCAGCCAATCACAGACTAGTATACATATACCCTGCGAACTTGTCCACATGCTCAGTAGGATTTTGTTCCCTTGAAAAAGTGTCCATATAAAAAGACTGTGCAAAATTTGATAATGGATGTAAATTGGAAACGGTCTTAAAACTACTGCTGTATCTGAATAACGAAACTTTATTTTGACTTGAGTGTCCATTTAAAGGGACCATCAACTTCAAAATGTTTATCGTTTAAAAAGACAATTGCTTTATTAAAAGGTCAGGAAACTCCAACATTTTATTTCAGGATTTGGATAGAACATACAATTTTAAACAACTTTCCAATTTACTTCTACTATCAAATTTGCTTCATTATCTAATTAACCTTTTGCTGACAGAACAGCATTGTACTACTGGCAGCTAGCTGAACACATCTAATTAGCCAATCACAAGAGACAAATGTATGCAGGCACCAATCAGCAGCAGCTCCCACTAGTGTAGGATATGTGTGTATTCTTTTTCAACAAGGGATACCAAGAGAACAAAGAACATTTGAAAATAGAAGTGAATTTAAAAGAGTATTAAAATGACCGGCTCTATCTGAATCATGCAAGTTTGACTTTACTATCCCTTTAACCATTCCCCAGTTTGGCGTAACAAACACTGTTATATTAATACACGTTTTACCTTTGTGATTACCTGGTAAACTAGCATCTACAGACTGCCCCCTTATTTCAGTGCAATTATATTTTGACTTGCATTTTAGCTAGTTAGTGCGGTCTCCTGCACAACTCCACGAGAGTGAGCACAATGTTATCTATATGGCCCACATGAACTAGCAGTCTTTTGTGAAAAACAAAATTTATGCTTACCTGATAAATTTATTTTTCTCTTTCTTGACACGGTGAGTCCACAGATCATCTATAATTACTGTTGGGAATATCACTCCTGGCCAGCAGGAGGAGGCAAAGAGCACCACAGCAAAGCTGTTAAATATCACTCCCCTACCCACAATCCCACATTCATTCGACCAAAGGGAAAGGAGAGAAAGGAAGTAACATAAGGTGCAGAGGTGCCTGAGGTTTATATAAAAAAGAAACTGTCTGAAAATACAGGGCGGGCCGTGGACTCACCGTGTCAAGAAATAATTAAATTTATTAGGTAAGCATAAATTTTGTTTTCTCTCTAATGACACGGTAAGTCCACGGATCATCTATAATTACTGTTGGGAATCAATACCCAAGCTAGAGGCCACAGATAAGGGAGGGACAAGACAGGTAACCTAAACAGAAGGCACCACTGCTTGAAGAACCTTTCTCCCAAAAGAAGCCTCAGCCGAGGCAAAAGTATCAAATTTATAGAATTTGGAAAAAGTGTGCAAAGATGACCAAGTTGCAGCCTTGCAAATCTGCTCCACAGAAGCTTCATTTTTGAAAGCCCAGGAAGAAGAAACAGCCCTTGTGGAAAGAGGTGTGGAGGTTGCTGTCCAGCAGTCTCATATGCCAAGCGAATAACGCTTCTCAGCCAAAGGGAAAGAGAAGTAGCAGTAGCTTTCTGACCCTTGCGTTTCCCAGAAAAAAAAAAAACACAATTCAGAAGACTGACGAAAGTGCTTAGTTGATTGCAAATAAAATTTTAGCGCACGCACAACATCCAGATTATGTAACAAATGTTCTTTGTGAGGAGGATTAGGACACAAAAACGGTACAACAATTTTCTGATTAATATTCTTGACCGAAACAACCTTGGGCAGGAAACCAAACTTAGTACGCAGAACCACCTTATCAGAATGGAATATAATATAAGGGGAATCACACTGTAAAGCAGAGAGTTCAGAAACTCTCCGAGCAGAAGAAATAGCAACAAGAAACAAAACTTTCCAAGTTAACAACTTAATATCTAAAGAATGCATAGGCTCAAACGGAGAATGCTGTAAAACTTTAAGAACAAGGTTAAGACTCCATTGACGAGTAACAAGTTTAAAGACAGGCCGAATCCTGACCAAGGCCTGACAAAAAGATTGCACGTCTGGCATATCCACCAAGCGTTTATGTAACAATATAGACAATGCCAAAATCTGACCCTTTAGAGTACTAGCCGACAAACCCTTCTCCAGACCATCCTGGAGAAAGGACAAAATCCTAGGAATCCTTACTCTACTCCAAGAGTAACCTTTGGATTCACACCAATACAAGTATTTACGCCAGATCTTATGGTAGATCCTGCGAGTAACAGGCTTACGAGCCTGAATCAAGGTCTCAATGACCGACTCTGAAAATCCACGCTTCGATAAAACTGAGCGTTCAATCTCCAAGCAGTTAGCTTCAGAGAAACGAGATTTGGATGAAGGAAGGGACCCTGAAGTAGAAGGTCCTTCCTCAGAGGGAGTCTCCAAGGTGGAAAGGATGACATTTCCACTGGGTCTGCAAACAAAACCCTGCGAGGCCACGCCGAGGCTATGAGAATCACAGACGCTCTTTCCTGCTTGATTCGAGCAATGACTTTTGGAAGGAAAGCGAACGGAAGAAACAAGTATGCTAGACTACAATTCCAAAGAACTGCCAGAGCATCTATCAGAAATGCTTGCGGATCCCTTGATCTCGAGGCGTATTTCGGAAGTTTGGCATTCTGACGAGAAGCCATGAGATCTAATTCCGGCTGTCCCCACTTGAGGGTCAAGCTGGTAAACACATCCGGATGAAGTTCTTACTCCCTGGGATGAAAAGTCTGTCTGCTCAGAAAATCCGCTTCCCAATTGTCCACACCTGGGATGTGGATCGAAGAAAGACAGCAGTTGTGGGTCTCCGCCCACTGAATAATCCAGGCCACCTCTAACATAACATAGTAACATAGTAGATAAGGTTGAAAAAAGACTGAAGTCCATCGAGTTCAACCTATACAAATCTAAAATACTTACAAAAAGCTCCAGTTAAGCTTAAATAACCCCATTAAAATGTGACCCATTTAATAACAGCAATCATATCCATGAATTTTGTTTATATACAGAAATTTATCCAGACTATTTTTAAATGTATCAATGGTATTGGCATTCACTACCTCCTTTGGTAATGAGTTCCACAATTTTATTGCTCATACAGTGAAAAAACGTTTCCGTTGCAGGAGATTAAATCTCCTTTCCTCCAACCTTAAATTATGACCTCTTGTCAGAAACAATTTTCTTGGAATAAACAGAGCTTCTGCCATCTCTGTATATGGGCCTTGAATATATTTATATAAAGTAATCATGTCACCTCTCAAGCGCCTTTTTTCTAAAGAGAACAGACCCAGTTTGGCTAGCCTCTCCTCATAGGTTAATTTCTCCAATCCCCTTATTAGCTTTGTGGCCCTTCTCTGATCTTTTTCTAGTTCTGCAATATCTTTTTTAGTAATCAGTCCCCAGAACTGCACTCCAAACTCAAGGTGAGGTCTTACCAGGGCTTTATATAATGACAGAATTATGCTTTCCTCCCTTGAATCAATGCCTCTTTTAATACATGCTAGTATCTTATTAGCCTTTGAAGCCGCTGCCCTGCATTGTGCACTCATCTTTAGCTTGTTATCTATTACTACTCCCAAATCCCTTTCCTCCTGTGTTTGGCTAAGTCTTGTCCCATTTAAAAAATACGTAGCCTGCTTATTTTTACTTCCAAAATGTAGAACCTTGCATTTTTCCGTATTAAATCTCATTTTCCATTCACTTGCCCATAGTTCTAATTTTAGCAAATCCCTTTGTAAAGAGAGTTCGTCCTGCTCTGACCTAATGACCTTACTTAACTTAGTATCATCTGCAAAAATAGAGATGTCGCTATTTAATCCTTGCTCCAAGTCATTTATAAAAATATTAAAAAGAACAGGGCCCAGTACTGATCCCTGGGGGACGCCACTGATTACCTTTGTCCAATCTGAGTATGATCCATTTACTACTACTCGTTGCTTCCTATCTTTTATCCAGTTATTTATCCATGAGCTAACATTTTCAGCTATTCCCAGTCCCTTAATTTTGTGCATTAATCTCTCATGTGGCACTGTATCAAATGCCTTTGCAAAATCTAAGTATATCACATCAACTGATGGCCAAGGAACTCTGAGTTCCCCCCCTGGTGGTTGATGTAGGCCATTGGGGTTATGTTGTCCGACTGGAATTTGATAAACCGGGCTAAGGCTAACTGAGGCCAGGCTAGAAGAGCATTGAAAATTGCTCTCAGCTCCAAGATGTTTATGGGCAGGGCTGACTCCTCCCGAGTCCATAAGCCCTGCACTTTCAACGAGCCCCACACTGCTCCCCAACCTAGAAGGCTGGCATCTGTGGTCACAATCACCCAGGAGGGTATCCTGAAGCAAGTACCCTGGGAAAGATGGTCCTGAGAAAGCCACCACGGAAGAGGGTCTATTAATACCCGATCTAGGGCTATACGAGGAGACAGATCCGTATAGTTCCCGTTCCATTGTCTGAGCATGCATAACTGCAAAGGTCTGAGGTGAAAGCGAGCAAACGGGATGATGTCCATGGAAGCCACCATCAGACCTATTACCTCCATACATTGAGCCACTGACGGCTGTGGAGAGGACCGAAGGGCAAAACAAGAGTCGAAAATATTTTTCTTTCTGACCTCCGTCAGAAAAATCTTTATTAACAGGGAGTCTATTATGGTTCCTGATTCACTTTCCATCCGTGGGATCGAAGAAAAGACAAGATCTCCGTATGAGATTCTGCTTGTTGAAAAGATGGTGCCTGAACCAGAATATCGTCCAGATAAGGAGCTACTGCAATGCCCTGAGATTGAAGCACAGCTAAAAGAGCCCCCAGAACCTTTCAAAACATTCTGAGGGCTGTGGCAAAACCGAATGGAACAGCTAGGAACTGGAAGTGATTGTCCAGAAAGGCGAATCTCAGAAACTTGTAATGATCCCTGTGAATGTGAACATCAAGGTATGCATCCTTTAGGTCTATGGTTGTCATGAACTGACCTTCCGGTACCAAGGGAAGAATGGAGCATATAGTCTCCATTTTGAAGGATGGTACTTAAAGAAACCTGAGAACATTTAAGATCTAGGATTGGTCGAAAAGTTCCCTCCTTTTTGGGAACTACGAACAGATTTGAGTAGAATCCTAGACCCCTTTCCTGAAAGGGAACTGGAACTATTACCCCCAGGGCGGCAAGGTCCTTGACACAATGTAAGAACGCCTCTCTTTATCTGGTCTACAGATAATCTGGAGAGAAGAAACCTGCCTCTGGGAGGAAAAGATTTGAAGTCTATTTTGTATTCCTGGGAGACGATGTCTACCGCCCAGGGATCCGGAACATCTCTTATCTAAGCCTTAGAGAAAAAAGAAAGTCTGCCCCCAACAAGATCCGCTCCCGGATCGGGGGCCAGCCCTTCATGCTGACTTGGAATCAGCTGAAGGCTTTTTAGATTGTTTTCCCTTATTCCAGGACTTATTGGGCTTCTAGGAAGGCTTGATCTTGCTTGGAGGAAGACTTTCCTTTAAAGTTATGAAAGGAACGAAAATTACTCTGAAGTCCTTCTGCTTATTCTTTTTATATTGAGGAAGAGAAGAACCCTTCCCTCCAGTAATATCTGAAATAATTTCCGCCAAACCAGGTCTTACCCTTGTAAGGAATAGACATGAGCTTAGATTTAGATGACACATCCACAGACCAGGACTTCAACCACAAGGCCCTGCGGGCTAGGACTGCAAAGTCAGAAATTTTGGCTCTCAGTTTAATAACCTGTAAGGAAGCATCTGTAATGAAAGAATTGGCTAACTTAAGAGCCTTAATCCTCTCCCGGATCTCCTCAAGAGGAGTATCCGTCTGAAGAGATTTAGACAAAGCATCAAGCCAGTAAGCCGCAGCGCTGGTAACAGTGGCGATACACACTGCAGGCTGCCATTGTAGTCCCTGGTGGACATACATCTTTTTTAATAAAGCCTCTAATTTTTTTATCCATTGGATCCTTAAAAAAACAACTATCCTCTATGGGAATAGTAGTCCTCTTAGCCAAAGTAGAGATTACTCCCTCTACCTTAGGAACCGTCTGCCATGACTCCTTAATAGAATCTGCTAAAGGAAACATTTTCTTAAAAATAGGAGAAGGAGAAAAGGGAATACCAGGTCTTTCCCATTCTCTAGCAATAATCTCCGTAGCACGGTCAGGAACCAGAAAAACCTCCACCGGGGAGGGAACATCAAAGTACAATTTACTAGACTTTTTAGCGTTTACTACGATAGTTGTGTCGGAGTCGTCCAAAGTAGCCAAAACCTCCTGAAGTAATAAGCGAAGGTGTTCTAGCTTAAATCTGAAGGATACCACTTCAGCATCAGAAGGAATTACACTATCTGAGTCTGAGATTTCCCCCTCAGACACTACAGACATGTCTTCTTCCTCAGGCTTATGGGAAGGGACATTCTGGATAGCCAGAACTTGATCAGAAACCTTAGTAACTGTTTCTTTAAAGTTCCTTTTACATCTTCCCTGCAACATAGGAAAAGCTGACAAGGCTTCAGATACTGCAAGGGATACCTGGGAAGCAATGTCTTGTAGAAGCAATGTCTTGTAGAGAAAACCCTTCCGGATTGCCAGAGGAAACAAAGGGCATAGTATGTGGAGACTGAAAAAGTTGGGACCCTTGAGGAGAAAGCTGCGGCAGATCTGCTACAGGAGACACCTGAAAAGCATTTGCCTGGGATAATGGTGGCTCATGGTCAAATATTTTATCTTTATAACTTAAAGTTCTCTCAATGCATGAGGAACAAAAAGGAACTGGAAGTTCCACCTGAGCATCAAAACATAACTGGCAAGCAGATACTTCGCCTGGGATACTGGTTTGAAAAGCATCTTGATCCATAATGTGTAATAAATAAGGATAAAGTGTAAAACATTTCTTTATTTGAAAATAAAAAATAAGTGTACTGTTTCTTTAAATGTAAATGAACGATAACGAAACAAACCAAATAAACCTCAGGCTACCTATACACATCAGTAGCTTTACTGAGGTGCCTAACTGTCCTGTTTTTCAAACACAGAGCTGTCCTAGCAGTTACAGAGCCCTAACTGCCGGAAAAAAACGGCTAACAACAGTAACAGTTTTTACAAAGTAAAATAAATCACTGAGCCACCAAGAATCCCACTCCTCACAGTCTCAATGCCCAAAACTGCCTTAAATAAAACCCCAAACATGAAGGTTTAATTAAGTCCCAATAAATGTAATACAGCTCTTAGCTGTAACAAGTGCCAGTTTTCTCATTGTAAAAGAAATTAAAATGGCACTTACCTGAAAAGTGCTGTCCGGTCGCAGGACAGCTCCCCTGGTTTGAGAGGGTGCAGCACCTCACATGGACCTGTGAAGAAAGAAAGAAAACAGAGTAAACCTACTCAGGCTTTCTGGATAGGGCAGCAAATTCTTGAGAAAACGCAGTGAGGATTGTACCACACAAGTTCTCAAGTGCTTAAAAGCCACCACTGCCCTACTGAAGAGACGGACGTGGACTAAGGCTAGACCTCAGAAAAGATCAGAGTAAGCTTACTCTGCTTTAAAAATAATAAAATCTTGATTGAAGAAAACTTTTCATCAGACACCTAAACTTCACCTCCTCCTTGCACTACAGGCAAAGAGAATGACTGAGGGATTATGGGTAGGGGAGTGACATTTAACAGCTTTCCTGTGGTGCTCTTTGCCTCCTCCAGGTGGCCAGGAGTGATATTCACAACAGTAATTATAGATGATCCGTGGACTCACTGTGTCATTAGAAAGAAAGCTATATATACACACACATACAACTTTTTTCACAATAAGTTCAACCCCTTCATGCCAGGGTGCAAGTGCTTAGATCAGACCGAAGTTCCGATTTCAAGGCCGTGATCGGATCATGGGGGACTGCCTATGCCGCTAAGCACCCCCCCGAAGTCAGATTCTTGCTTGTGTCAAAGAGGGAGGCTGCAGAATGCCAGATAAGGTAGGACATTCCATGCCGTCCTAACGGCCTTAAAGCCCAGTGCAGTTAGGATGGCATGGAACTTACTAATGGCGTGAAGGGGTTAACTAAGCAATGTATTGGGAAGATTATTTTGTGTTTAATGTCCCTCTAGCAATCCTAATAAAAAAATAAAAATAAAAAAAAATCACACAATTGTTGCTTTTATTTGCATGCTAGACCACTTTTTGAGTTTACTATCCTTTTACATTTCTCAAAATCTGGCCTTTATGTAGGTCTCAAAGGGAAGATCAAGAAACTCAGTTCTGTTACACTAATTATTATCCTATGACCTATGGTCTTTGTAAGTCATACATGGTCACCAGCAGTCAAAAGTTGTCCCTATACTTTTTCCATTTATGGTCTGTCGCTACCTCATCTTGCCAGGGAAATCCCCTTTCTACCGCACGCACCCTCTGCAGCCAGCGGATCATTCCTTGTTGGTGACATTCTGCATGTGGATAAGTATTCATCTGTCCGGTTTATGCAAGTAAACGTTGAATACATCTTGCTTATTATCTGAAAGTGCAGCACCGGTGTCATATGGAATGATTGAATGTAATACATACGCTTGAACTTTATTGCATGCAGAGGGTGTTCTATAGTAACTTTGCTAAAGATATGTTTGGCTGTCTGAAGAATTAATACCTGCTTGTGGATATACCTTACTTTACGTCAAGCTGTTTTTTTGTCTGCTTTGTGAAATACGCTTTCCAGCAACATTTGGATAACGATACTGACATTGACTGCTTTGCTGAGCTTGCTAACACTTATGCTTATACACTTATTGCTTTCCCAGCAGCCTTGGACATCCTTGCTATTTTGTCCTTTTGAAGCATTAGTGGTGCACCACTTTAGTTTTCTATTTAGCCATATCTTTGCATTCCACTCTGTATGGGGATCCCTGTCTTGTATGTGTGTTTTTATATGTTTATACATTTAGAATAATAAATGTATTAGTGTTCGTACCTTGTTTCACTCTTACATTATACTGTTTTATATTGTCTTATAGGTGCTGTTTATCCTAGACTTTTAGGTCACACTGATTGGTGTGATCTATTCTATCTTTTTAAACACATATATAAACCTTCTTTCTAGGTTGCACTATATAACTGATGCAATTAATTAACATGAAGTGAGCATTGCAGCCTTATTTTTGTTCTTTTTCCATTTGTACTTGAATAAAACAAATGCTTGTTGCTATGTTTTTAACCATTGCAAAAGGGATTAAATGCATAGTGAAGGTTAAACTAAGGATCCACAATGCATTGCAACTGCAAGTGAGGCAATTAGGAGCAGCATATGCACATAGCTGCAAATCATCTGTTTCCTGCTTAGGAGCGTGCCTGATGTGAGAGTCCAGACAATTTCCTGCAAACATTTGTTTAAAAGGAGATGATACCCAAATGTTGAGGCATTTGAAAGTGATACAGGATAGCTGTAAAAAGTTGACTAGAGAATATCACCTGATATCTATGTGAAAAGGAAGATATTTTACCTCAATTTCCTCAGCAGCCACATCCCATTGTGAATGAACTTTAAGCAGCCAATTAGGATGCTAGTCCCAGGACTTGCATGGGAGTGTGGATCTAGCATGTGCAGACAGAGTCATGTTATTTCCCCTCTCAGTTTAAGGAACGTTTACTATGAAATCTCAGATCATCACAGCAAAGCAAAGCATGACCTTTGCACGGCTGATGGGCTATTTTTTTTTTCATCTTGCAGCTGGACAGTAGCTGAAGGTTAACTATTCACAGAGCACTTACTATTGTGAGCTGAAGACATTTTGAGATGCTCAGGTAATATTTTCTTGTCAGCTTTTTACAGTTATACTGCATCACTTTCAAGTGATATAGCATATAAGTATTATGTCCCTTTAAAAACAAAATTCTCTAGCAGATTAACTCATTTTATTATTATTGTAGAAGATTTCTTTAGTCCACTAGACATCAAACTTAGAATAATAAAATATGAACTTCTCTACCAATAATAAACCAATACCAACTTATACTCTCTTCTAAAATCTGTTAGGAGCCTCGTATGTATAAATGCAGTTACATAACCCAGTTGCTTCAGATATAACTGGGATGTTTAAACCGTAATTATATGTTTTTCTTCCCTATGCTGAAATACTTATGGTTGTCATATGTCGTTTCCTATTGATAGATGACCTTGTAAGAAGCAGATTTAAATTAACTGCTTTCTTTAAATCCTGCAGGGATCGATCACACTCACAATAAGATTATTTTGTCTCCTTTCATGACATGGCATAATTAGTTTCACAAACTGCTAGTGACTTATTTCACACATAAATGATCTATTACTAGGACTTTACCCAACACTAGATTTCTCTTTCATGCTACCTTAATATCCAATCTCATTACACGTTGGTGACCTGCTTTTCAATCTAGTGAATATTTAATTGGCTTTAAATTTGCAAAACTACCAATTTTAAATCACCCTTTTAGCCCTCACCGGTTTATCGATCTCTTGAAGATCTTTGCTCGTCTGTCGTGCTTCTTTCCATTGAATGCCCTGTCTCCGTTCTCAAGCAGGGTTCGTTCGGAGCTCCATTTCCTCTTTCTGTTTGTGAAGCTCAATTTTCTTTTTTTTATGATGTCCGTGGTACCCCTTTGAACCCTCATGTGACTGTCTGTACTGCTGCCCACGCACAGCAAATCCTTCCCCCGTTGTTTTGCAATGGGCACACTCAGAAGTCCATTGCTGCTGCCCATATGCGACACCTCCTCCTTAATACTACTGTCTCCACTGCTGATAAGCGACGATCCTCTGCTGTCTTCAGAATCATCTCTAAGGCTACTTTCCACGCATGATACACCAGTATCTAAATCTGTATTACTCCCTTTGCAGTTCATTTTAGTCTTGCTTTCACCTTCCCTTGTGCTACTCACAGAGGAACCCTTTGCGCCACCAATTGTTGAGTGCTCTTCAGTGTTGCTCTCTATATGCAACACCTCTGTCTCTCTACTGCTGCTCTCCACAGGAGGTGTGTCATTATCTACATGAGTGCCCTCACAGCTGCTCTCATCAAGCAAAATGTCTGAGTTAGTATGAGTGCTACTGTTTGCGTTAAGCCCTTCCTCTTCCTTAAGGTCGGTTGTCTGTTTATTTACATGATTGGTAGACTCTTCATCATCACCAACCAATAAAGACTCTGTATTGTCACTGCTCGATTGAGTGTCTCCTGTGTGTGCTGGATCTGCAGGTGTATCCAAATGACTTTCTTCATGTGGCAGTGCACCATCAGCCAGCACCTCCTCTACTACGCTGCTGTCTGTGCTGGATGGCAAATCACTCTTTATATCACTTTCCTTGGCAATCAAAGTTTTATTCTCTGAATAAGGCATGTCTGATTCTTCATGAGTATCTCCATTATCCACAATTACATCTTTTTTACAGTCTTCTACAGTTTCCACTTCAGAAGTGTTAATCGCTTCCTCATGGTTTTCCTTCTCCCCATTATCTGCTGTTGTACTGCATGGGTGGGGTTTGTTGATCTGTGTAGCAGAACATGTAGGCGATTCCTGTATATTGCTCTCTGTCTCCTGTATATTAATGGAGTCTTCCTCTTCATCTGACAAGGGAGTAACAGGTTGGGAAATGTCTTCCATTTGTTCATCATTGTCTTCATTAAGGTCATCTCCCTCCTCTTCATCATTGGCCTCTTCGACTGGCAAGTTCGGAGGTGTGGATGGGATTTCCATTCTCTGATCTCCATCATTTTCTTCGTTGTTTGGAACTTCAGTAGCCTCTTCGTCTTCCTCCCCCTCTGATACTTCTTCGGCCTGCTTCAATTCCTCCTCAATGTCAGTTTCAGATTCCTCCACAGACTCCTCATCATCCTCTGAATTCTGAGAAGGTGGGGTAGGAGTGTTTCTACTCTGTACTGGTGAAACCTGCAAAAAGACAACGAAATACTGAAGTTTCACAAAATACGCACAAACCAATAAAGGGACAGTCTAGTCAAAATTAAACTTTCATAATTCAGATAGGACATTTTAAACAACTTTCCAATTTACTTTTATGATCAAAGGTAGGCTCATATGCTAATTTCTAAGCCCATTAAGGCCGCCTCTTATCTGAATGCATTTGACTGTTTTTCACAGCTAGAGGGTGTTAGATCTTGTGTGCTATATAGATAAACATCGTGCTCGCTCCAGTGGAGTTATTTATGAGTCAGCACTGAATGACTAAAATGCAAGTCTGTCAAAATAACTGAAATAAGGGGGCAGCCTGCAGAGGCTTAGCTACAAGGTAATCACAAAGGTAAAAAGTATATTGTATATGAAGGGATTAACTATCTTTAAAAACGACAAACATTCTGGAGTAGACTGTCCATAATATTCTCTCTGAATAAAATTAAAGGTTCAGGTATTTAGATTTTCTCACACAATTAATATGACAAGAAAAACATAATTTATGCTTACCTGATAAATGTATTTCTCTTGTGATGTATCGAGTCCACGGATTCATCCATACTTGTGGGATATTCTCCTTCCCTACAGGAAGTGGCAAAGAGAGCACCCACAGCAGAGCTGTCTATATATCTCCTCCCTTAGCTCCACCCCCGTTATTCGACCGAAGGCTAGGAAGAAAAAGGAGAAACTATAGGGTGCAGTGGTGATTGAAGTTTTTTAAATAAAAATATACTGCCTGTCTTAAATAAACAGGGCGGGCCGTGGACTCGATACATCACAAGAGAAATAAATTTATCAGGTAAGCATAAATTATGTTTTCTCTTGTAAGATGTATCGAGTCCACGGATTCATCCATACTTGTGGGATACCAATACCAAAACCTTAGGACACGGATGAAGGGAGGGACAAGACAGGTACCTTAAACGGAAGGCACCACTGCTTGTAGAACCTTTCTCCCAAAAATAGCCTCCGAAGAAGCAAAAGTATCGAATTTGTAAAATTTGGAAAAAGTATGAAGCGAAGACCAAGTCGCCACCTTACAAATCTGTTCAACAGAAGCCTCATTTTTAAAAGCCCATGTGGAAGCCACTGCTCTAGTAGAATGAGCAGTAATTCTTTCAGTAGGCTGCTGGCCAGCAGTCTCATAAGCCAAACGGATGATGCTTTTCAGCCAAAAGGAAAGAGAGGTAGCCGTAGCCTTTTGACCTCTCCGTTTACCAGAATAAACAACAAACAATGAAGATGTTTGACTGAAATCTTTAGTTGCTTGTAAGTAGAACTTTAAAGCACGAACCACATCAAGATTGTGCAACAGACGTTTCTTCTTTGATGAAGGATTAGGACACAGTGAAGGAACAACAATCTCCTGATTGATATTCCTATTAGAATCAACCTTAGGAAGAAACCCAGGTTTGGTACGCAAAACCACCTTATCTGCATGGAAAACAAGGTAAGGTGAGTCACACTGTAAAGCAGATAGCTCAGAAACTCTTCAAGCCGAAGAGATAGCTACTAAAAACAAAACTTTCCTAGAAGCTTAATATCTATGGAATGCATAGGTTCAAACGGAACCCCTTGAAGAACTTTAAGAACTAAGTTTAGGCTCCATGGTGGAGCAACAGGTTTAAATACAGGCTTGATCCGGACCAAGGCCTGACTAAATGCTTGAACGTCTGGGACATCTGCCAGACGTTTGTGTAAAAGAATAGACAAAGCAGATATCTGTCCTTTTAAGGAACTAGCTGATAATCCCTTCTCCAATCCTTCTTGGAGAAAGGACAATATTCTAGGAATCCTAATCTTACTCCATCAGTAACCCTTGGATTCACACCAATAAAAATATTTGCGCCAAATCTTATGATAAATCTTCCTGGTGACAGGCTTTCTATCTAGCTTGAATCAGGGTATCAATGACCGACTCAGAGAAACCACGCTTTGATAGAATAAGGCGTTCAATCTCCAAGCAGTCAGACGCAGAGAAATTAGATTTGGATGCGAATGGACCTTGGATTAGAAGGTCCTGCCTCATTGGCAGAGTCCACGGTGGAACCGATGACATGTCCACTAGGTCTGCATACCAAGTCCTGCGTGGCCACGCAGGTGCTATCAGAATCACCGAAGCTCTCTCCTGCTTGATTCTGGCCAGACGTGGGAGGAGAGGAAACGGTGGAAATACATAAGCCAGATTGAAGGACCAGGGCACTGCTAGAACATCTATCAGTACCGCCTGGGGATCCCGGGTCCTGGACCCGTAACGAGGAAGTTTGGCATTCTGATGAGACGCCATCAGATCCAATTCTGGTGTGCCCTATAGCTGAGTCAGCTGGGCAAATACCTCCGGATGGAGTTCCCACTCCCCCGGATGAAAAGTCTGACGACTTAGGAAATCCGCCTCCCAGTTCTCTACCCCTGGGATATGGATTGCTGAGAGATGGCAAGAGTGATCCTCCGCCCATCAGATTATTTTGGTTACCTCCATCATCGCTAGAGAACTCTGTGTTCCTCCTTGATGATTGATATAAGCTACAGTCGTGATGTTGTCCGACTGAAAGCTGATGAATTTGGCCGCAGCTAGCCGAGGCCACGCCTGGAGCGCATTGAATATCGCTCTCGGTTCTAGAATGTTTATCGGGAGTAGAGTTTCCTCCCGAGACCATAAGCCCTGTGCTTTCAGAGAGTTCCAGACTGCACCCCAGCCTAGCATCTGTCGTTGCTATGAGCCACTCCGGCCTGCGGAAATACATTCCCTGAGACAGGTGGTCCTGAGACAACCACCAGAGAAGAGAATCTCTGGTCTCCTGGTCCAGATGCAGTTGAGGAGATAAAGCTGCATAATCCCCATTCCACTGTTTGAGCATGCATAGTTGCAGTGGTCTGAGGTGTAGGCGGGCAAAAGGAACTATGTCCATTGCCGCTACCATGAGTCCGATTACCTCCATACACTGAGCCACTGATGGCTGAGGAATGGAATGAAGAGCTCGGCAAGTGGTTAAGAGCTTTGATTTTCTGACCTCCGTCAGAAATATTTTCATTTCTACTGAGTCTATCAGAGTCCCTAGGAAGGAAACTCTTGTGAGAGAGGGAAGAGAGAACTTTTTTTTTTTTATGTTCACCTTCCACCCATGAGATCTCAGAAAAGCCAACACGATGTCCGTGTGAGACTTGGCTAGCTGGAAAGTCGACGCCTGAATCAAGATGTCGTCTAGATAAGGCGCCACTGCTATGCCCCGCGGTCTTAGAACCGCCAAAAGGGACCCTAGCACCTTTGTGAAAATTCTGGGAGCCATGGCCAACCCGAAGGGAAGGGCCACAAACTGGTAATGCCTGTCCTGAAAGGCGAATCTGAGGAATTGATGATGATCTCTGTGAATAGGGATGTGTAGATACATCCACGGTAGTCATATATTGACCCTCCTGGATCAACGGTAGAATAGTCCGAATAGTCTCCATCTTGAATGATAGTAATCTGAGGATTTTGTATAGAATTTTGAGATCCAAGATTGGTCTGAAAGTTCCCTCTTTTTTGGGAACCACAAACAGGTTTGAGTAAAACCTTAGTCCTTGTTCCGCTTTTGGAACTGGGCGGATTACTCCCATGGTATGTAGGTCTTTTACACAGCGTAAGAACGCCTCTCTCTTTGTCTGGTTTGCAGACAATTGAGAAATGTGAAATCTCCCCCTTGGGGGAGAGTCTTTGAAGTCCAGAAGATATCCCTGGGACACAATTTCTAAGGCCCAGGAATCGTGAACATCTCTTGCCCAAGCCTGAGCGAAGAGAGAGAGTCTGCCCCTACTAGATCCGGTCCCGGATCGGGGGTTACCCCTTCATGCTGTCTTAGAGGCAGCTGAAGGCTTCTTGGCCTGTTTACCCTTGTTCCAAGCCTGGTTAGGTCTCCAGAGTGACTTGGATTGGGCAAAATTCCCCTCTTGCTTTGCAGCAGGGGAAGCTGAAGCGGGACCACTCGAAGTTCCGAAAGGAACGAAAATTATTTTGTTTGGTCCTCATTTTATTTATTCTATCCTGAGGGAGAGCATGGCCTTTCCCTCCAGTAATGTCTGAAATAATCTCTTTCAGTTCAGGCTCGAATAGGGTCTTTCCTTTGAAAGGGATGTTCAAAAGTTTAGATTTTTATGACACATCAGCAGACCAGGACTTAAGCCATAACGCCCTGCTTGCTAAAATGGCAAAACCTGAATTATTTGACGCTAATTTAGCCAGTTGGAAAGCGGCATCTGTAATGAAAGAATTAGCCAACTTAAGGGCCTTAATTCTGTCCATAATATCCTCTAATGGAGTCTCCATCTGGAGAGCATCTTCTAGAGCCTCGAACCAGAAAGCAGCTGCAGTAGTTACAGGAACAATGCACGCAATAGGTTGGAGAAGAAAACCTTGAGGAACAAAACTTTTCTTCAGGAGACCCTCTAATTTTTTATCCATAGGATCTTTAAAAGCACAACTGTCTTCGATAGGTATAGTTGTACGCTTGGCCAGAGTAGAAATAGCTCCCTCCACCTTAGGAACTGTCTGCCACGAGCCCCGCATGGTGTCAGATATGGGAAACATTTTCTTAAAAACAGGAGGGGGAGCGAACGGAATACCTGGTCTATCCCACTCCTTAGTAACAATATTCACAATCCTCTTAGGGACTGGAAAATCAGTGTAAACAGGAACCTCTAAGTATTTGTCCATTTTACACAATTTCTCTGGGAACACTATAGGGTCACAAACATCTAGAGTCGCTAATACCTCCCTGAGCAATAAGCGGAGGTGTTCAAGCTTAAATTTAAAGGCCGTCATATCAGAATCTGTCTGAGGGAGCGTCTTTCCTGAATCAGAAATTTCTCCCTCAGATAACAAATCCCTTACCCCTACTTCAGAACATTGTGAGGGTATATCGGATACGGCTACTAAAGCGTCAGACGGCTCTGCATTTGTTCTTAACCCAGAGCTGTCACGCTTTCCTTGTAAACCGGGCAGTTTGGATAAAACCTCTGTGAGGGTTGTATTCATAACTGTGGCCATGTCTTGTAAAGTAAATGAATTTGACGCACTAGAGGTACTAGGCGTCACTTGTGCGGGCGCTACTGGTTGTGACACTTGGGGAGATCTAGATGTTAAACCCTCATTTCCTTCTGTCTGAGAATCATCTATTGCAATATTTTTAAGTGCTAAAATATGCTCTTTATAATTTATAGACATATCAGTGCAAGTGGGACACATTCTAAGAGGGGGTTCCACAATGGCTTTTAAACACATTGAACAAGGACTTTCCTTGGTGTCAGACATGTTAAACAGGCTAGTAATGTAACAAGTAAGCTTGGAAAACACTTTAATCAAAGCAAATAACACTTAGAAAAAAACTGTGCCTTTAAGAGAAAAAAAGCTGCACAAACTCTGCAAAACAGTGTAAAAAAGCAGTAAACTCAACAAAATTTTTACAGTAGCATCATAAAGCCTTAGTAACTTTGCACAGCTATGAAATAAACAATTAACCCCTTAATGTAAAAACCGGTTTTGACAAAACGTCAAAAACCGGTAAAAGAACGTTCAGTACCTTGCCACAGCTCTGCTGTGGCGCCTACCTGCCCTTTAGGAACGATTTGTGGGGGGAAAAACTTCTTTACAGCACTCAAACACAGTAGGAACCCCTGCAGAAGCAGCTGGATGTCTCTGAGGAAAAGAAACTGCGCAACTGAGGCGTGAAAATAGGCCCCTCCCACCTCACTCGATGTTTTGGGGCCTAAAAGAAAAACATAATTTATGCTTACCTGATAAATTCCTTTCTCCTGTAGTGTAGTCAGTCCACGGGTCATCCATTACTTATGGGATTATATCTCCTCCCCAACAGGAAGTGCAAGAGGATCACCCAAGCAGAGCTGCTATATAGCTCCTCCCCTCTACGTCATACCCAGTCATTCGACCGAAACCAAACGAGAAAGGAGAAACTATAGGGTGCAGTGGTGACTGGAGTTTAATTTAAAATTTAGACCTGCCGTAAAAACAGGGCGGGCCGTGGACTGACTACACTACAGGAGAAAGGAATTTATCAGGTAAGCATAAATTATGTTTTCTCCTGTTAAGTGTAGTCAGTCCACGGGTCATCCATTACTTATGGGATACCAATACCAAAGCTAAAAGTACACGGATGACGGGAGGGACAGGCAGGATCTTTACACGGAAGGAACCACTGCCTGTAGAACCTTTCTCCCAAAAACAGCCTCCGAAGAAGCAAAAGTGTCAAATTTGTAAAATTTCAAAAAAGTGTGAAGTGAAGACCAAGTTGCAGCCTTGCAAATCTGTTCAACAGAGGCCTCATTTTTAAAGGCCCAAGTGGAAGCCACAGCTCTAGTAGAATGAGCTGTAATTCTTTCAGGAGGCTGCTGTCCAGCAGTCTCATAGGCTAAACGTATTATGCTACGAAGCCAGAAAGAGAGAGAGGTAGCCGAAGCTTTTTGACCTCTCCTCTGTCCAGAATAAACGACAAACAGGGAAGAAGTTTGGCGAAAATCTTTAGTTGCCTGCAAATAAAATTTCAGGGCACGGACGACGTCCAGATTGTGCAGAAGTCGTTCCTTCTTTGAAGAAGGGTTAGGGCACAATGATGGAACAACAATCTCTTGATTGATATTCCTGTTAGTGACTACCTTAGGTAAGAACCCAGGTTTAGTACGCAGAACTACCTTGTCTGAATGAAAAATCAGATAAGGAGAATCACAATGTAAGGCCGATAACTCAGAGACTCTTCGAGCCGAGGAAATAGCCATTAAAAACAGAACTTTCCAAGATAACAGCTTGATATCAATGGAATGAAGGGGTTCAAACGGAACACCCTGCAGAACGTTAAGAACTAAGTTTAAGCTCCACGGCGGAGCAACAGTCTTAAACACAGGCTTAATCCTGGCCAAAGCCTGACAAAAAGCCTGAACGTCTGGAACTTCTGACAGACGTTTGTGTAAAAGGATAGACAGAGCTGAGATCTGTCCCTTTAACGAACTAGCAGATAAACCCTTTTCTAAACCTTCTTGTAGAAAAGACAATATCCTAGGAATCCTAACCTTACTCCATGAGTAACTCTTGGATTCGCACCAATGTAAGTATTTACGCCATATTTTATGGTAAATTTTCCTGGTAACAGGTTTCCTAGCCTGTATTAAGGTATCAATCACTGACTCCGAGAATCCCCGCTTTGATAGAATCAAGCGTTCAATCTCCATGCAGTCAGCCTCAGAGAAATTAGATTTGGATGTTTAAAAGGACCCTGAATCAGAAGGTCCTGTCTCAGAGGTAGAGACCAAGGTGGACAGGACGACATGTCCACTAGATCTGCATACCAGGTCCTGCGTGGCCACGCAGGCGCTATTAGAATTATCGATGCTCTCTCCTGTTTGATCCTGGCAATCAATCGAGGAAGCATCGGGAAGGGTGGAAACACATAAGCCATGTTGAAAACCCAAGGTGCTGTCAGAGCATCTATCAGTACCGCTCCCGGGTCCCTGGACCTGGATCCGTAACAAGGGAGCTTGGCGTTCTGGCGAGACGCCATGAGATCCAGATCTGGTTTGCCCCAATGCTGAAGCAGTTGGGCAAACACCTCCGGATGAAGTTCCCACTCCCCCGGATGAAAAGTCTGGCGACTTAGGAAATCCGCCTCCCAGTTCTCCACGCCTGGGATGTGGATCGCTGACAGGTGGCAAGAGTGAGACTCTGCCCAGCGAATTATCTTTGAGACTTCCATCATCGCTAGGGAACTCCTTGTCCCTCCCTGATGGTTGATGTAAGCCACAGTCGTGATGTTGTCCGACTGAAACCTGATGAACCTCAGAGTTGCTAACTGAGGCCAAGCCAGAAGGGCATTGAAAACTGCTCTTAATTCCAGAATGTTTATTGGAAGGAGTCTCTCCTCCTGAGTCCATGATCCCTGAGCCTTCAGGGAATTCCAGACAGCGCCCCAACCTAGCAGGCTTAATCCTGGCCAAAGCCTGACAAAAAGCCTGAACGTCTGGAACTTCTGACAGACGTTTGTGTAAAAGGATAGACAGAGCTGAGATCTGTCCCTTTAACGAACTAGCAGATAAACCCTTTTCTAAACCTTCTTGTAGAAAAGACAATATCCTAGGAATCCTAACCTTACTCCATGAGTAACTCTTGGATTCGCACCAATGTAAGTATTTACGCCATATTTTATGGTAAATTTTCCTGGTAACAGGTTTCCTAGCCTGTATTAAGGTATCAATCACTGACTCCGAGAATCCCCGCTTTGATAGAATCAAGCGTTCAATCTCCATGCAGTCAGCCTCAGAGAAATTAGATTTGGATGTTTAAAAGGACCCTGAATCAGAAGGTCCTGTCTCAGAGGTAGAGACCAAGGTGGACAGGACGACATGTCCACTAGATCTGCATACCAGGTCCTGCGTGGCCACGCAGGCGCTATTAGAATTATCGATGCTCTCTCCTGTTTGATCCTGGCAATCAATCGAGGAAGCATCGGGAAGGGTGGAAACACATAAGCCATGTTGAAAACCCAAGGTGCTGTCAGAGCATCTATCAGTACCGCTCCCGGGTCCCTGGACCTGGATCCGTAACAAGGGAGCTTGGCGTTCTGGCGAGACGCCATGAGATCCAGATCTGGTTTGCCCCAATGCTGAAGCAGTTGGGCAAACACCTCCGGATGAAGTTCCCACTCCCCCGGATGAAAAGTCTGGCGACTTAGGAAATCCGCCTCCCAGTTCTCCACGCCTGGGATGTGGATCGCTGACAGGTGGCAAGAGTGAGACTCTGCCCAGCGAATTATCTTTGAGACTTCCATCATCGCTAGGGAACTCCTTGTCCCTCCCTGATGGTTGATGTAAGCCACAGTCGTGATGTTGTCCGACTGAAACCTGATGAACCTCAGAGTTGCTAACTGAGGCCAAGCCAGAAGGGCATTGAAAACTGCTCTTAATTCCAGAATGTTTATTGGAAGGAGTCTCTCCTCCTGAGTCCATGATCCCTGAGCCTTCAGGGAATTCCAGACAGCGCCCCAACCTAGCAGGCTGGCGTCTGTTGTTACAATCGTCCAATCTGGCCTGCTGAAGGGCATCCCCCTGGACAGATGTGGCCGAGAAAGCCACCATAGAAGAGAATCTCTGGTCTCTTGATCCAGATTTAGCATAGGGGACAAATCTGAGTAATCCCCATTCCACTGACTTAGCATGCACAATTGCAGTGGTCTGAGATGCAGGCGTGCAAAAGGTACTATGTCCATTGCCGCTACCATTAAGCCGATTACCTCCATGCATTGAGCCACTGACGGGTGTTGAATGGAATGAAGGACACGGCAAGCATTTAGAAGTTTTGATAACCTGTCCTCTGTCAGGTAAATTTTCATTTCTACAGAATCTATAAGAGTCCCCAAGAAGGGAACTCTTGTGAGTGGCAATAGAGAACTCTTTTCTACGTTCACCTTCCACCCATGCGACCTTAGAAATGCCAGAACTAACTCTGTATGAGACTTGGCAGTTTGGAAACTTGACGCTTGTATCAGAATGTCGTCTAGGTACGGAGCTACCGCTATTCCTCGCGGTCTTAGTACCGCCAGAAGAGAGCCCAGAACCTTTGTAAAGATTCTTGGAGCCGTAGCTAACCCGAAGGGAAGAGCTACAAACTGGTAATGCCTGTTTAGGAAGGCAAACCTTAGATACCGGTAATGATCCTTGTGAATCGGTATGTGAAGGTAGGCATCCTTTAAATCCACTGTGGTCATGTACTGACCCTTTTGGATCATAGGTAAGATTGTCCGAATAGTTTCCATTTTGAACGATGGAACTCTTAGGAATTTGTTTAGGATCTTTAAGTCCAAGATTGGTCTGAAGGTTCCCTCTTTTTTGGGAACCACAAACAGATTTGAGTAAAACCCTTGTCCGTGTTCCGACCGCGGAACTGGGTGGATCACTCCCATTAGTAAAAGGTCTTGTACACAGCGTAGAAATGCCTCTTTCTTTATCTGGTTTGCTGACAACCTTGAAAGATGAAATCTCCCTTTTGGAGGAGAAGCTTTGAAGTCCAGAAGATATCCCTGAGATATGATCTCTAACGCCCAGGGATCCTGGACATCTCTTGCCCAAGCCTGGGCGAAGAGAGAAAGTCGGCCCCCCACTAGATCCGTTTCCGGATCGGGGGCCCTCACTTCATGCTGTCTTAGGGGCAGCAGCAGGCTTTCTGGCCTGCTTGCCCTTGTTCCAGGACTGGTTAGGTTTCCAGCCCTGTCTGTAGCGAGCAACAGTTCCTTCCTGTTTTGGAGCGGAGGAAGTTGATGCTGCTCCTGCCTTGAAGTTACGAAAGGCACGAAAATTAGACTGTTTAGCCCTTGGTTTGGCCCTGTCTTGAGGCAGGGCATGGCCCTTACCTCCAGTAATGTCAGCGATAATTTCTTTCAAACCGGGCCCGAATAATGTCTGCCCTTTGAAAGGTATGTTAAGCAATTTAGATTTAGAAGTCACATCGGCTGACCAGGATTTAAGCCACAGCGCTCTACGCGCTTGAATGGCGAATCCGGAGTTCTTAGCCGTAAGCTTAGTTAAGTGTACTACGGCATCAGAAATAAATGAATTAGCTAGCTTAAGGACTTTAAGCTTGTCTATAATCTCATCCAATGGAGCTGAGCTAATGGTCTCTTCCAGAGACTCAAACCAGAATGCCGCCGCAGCCGTGACAGGCGCAATGCATGCAAGGGGTTGTAATATAAAACCTTGTTGAACAAACATTTTCTTAAGGTAACCCTCTAACTTTTTATCCATTGGATCTGAAAAAGCACAGCTATCCTCCACCGGGATAGTGGTGCGCTTAGCCAGAGTAGAAACTGCTCCCTCCACCTTAGGGACCGTCTGCCATAAGTCCCGTGTGGTGGCGTCTATTGGAAACATTTTTCTAAATATAGGAGGGGGTGAAAAGGGCACACCGGGTCTATCCCACTCCTTGTTAATAATTTCTGTAAGCCTCTTAGGTATAGGAAAAACATCAGTACACACCGGTACCGCATAGTATCTATCCAGCCTACATAATTTCTCTGGAATTGCAACCGTGTTACAATCATTCAGAGCCGCTAAAACCTCCCCTAGTAATACACGGAGGTTCTCAAGCTTAAATTTAAAATTTGAAATGTCTGAGTCCAGTTTACTTGGATCAGATCAGTCACCCACAGAATGAAGCTCTCCGTCCTCATGTTCTGCAAATTGTGACGCAGTATCAGACATGGCTCTATTATTATCAGCGCACTCTGTTCTTACCCCTAAATTCTGGCAATTTAGATAGTACTTCAGTCATAACATTAGCCATGTCTTGCAAAGTGATTTGTAAGGGCCGCCCTGATGTACTTGGCGCCACAATATCACGCACCTCCTGAGCGGGAGGCGAAGGTACTGACACGTGAGGAGAGTTAGTCGGCATAACTTCCCCCTCGTTGTCTGGTGAAATTTTCTTTACATGTACAGATTGGCTTTTATTTAAAGTAGCATCAATGCAATTAGTACACAAATTTCTATTGGGCTCCACATTGGCCTTTAAACATAGTGAACAAAGAGATTCATCTGTGTCAGACATGTTTAAATAAACTAGCAATGAGACTAGCAAGCTTGGAAAATACTTTTCAAATAAATTTACAAGCAATATAAAAAACGTTACTGTGCCTTTAAGAAGCACAAAAAACTGTCACAGTTGAAATAACAAAGAACCAAATTAGTTATAGCAACCAAATGTTCACAGTAAATGCATTAAGTTAGCAAAGGATTGCACCCACCAGCAAATGGATGATTAACCCCTTAGTACCCAAAAACGGATAACAATTTAATATAAACGTTTTTATCACAGTCAAAACACACTCTCACAGGTCTGCTGTGAGTGATTACCTCCCTCAAAACTAGTTTTGGAGACCCCTGGGCTCTGTAGAGACGTCCTGGATCATGTAGGAAGAAATAGGAAGACTGTGACTGAATTTTTACTCCGCAATAAAGCACTAAAATAGGCCCCTCCCACTCATAATACAACAGTGGGGAAGCTCAGTAAACTGATTTTATTCATAAACAAACGACAGCCATGTGGTAAAAATCATGCCCATAAAGTTTTATCACCAAGTACCTCAGAAAAAAACGATTAACATGCCAGTAAACGTTTTAAAAATAAAATTATGAAATGTTATTAATAAGCCTGCTGCTAGTCGCTTTCACTGCAGTGGAGGCTCAAATATAACTTAAATGTATACAGTATTTTCTTAGTGAAGTTCCATTCCCTAGAAATACCTCAGTGTAAACATACATACATATCAGCCTGATACCAGTCGCTACTACTGCATTTAAGGCTGCACTTACATTACATCGGTATTAGCAGTATTTTCTCAGTCAATTCCATTCCTTAGAAAATAATATACTGCAACATACCTCCTTGCAGGTGAACCCTGCCTGCTGTCCCCTGTTCTGAAGTTACCTCACTCCTCAGAATGGCCGAGAACAGCAAGTGGATCTTAGTTACGACCGCTAAGATCATACACAAACTCAGGTAGATTCTTCTTCTAATGCTGCCTGAGAAAAAACAACACACTCCGGTGCTGTTTAAAATAACAAACTTTTGATTGAAGAAATAAAAACTAAGTTTAACAACCACAGTCCTCTCACACGTCCTATCTATTAGTTAGGTGCAAGAGAATGACTGGGTATGATGTAGAGGGGAGGAGCTATATAGCAGCTCTGCTTGGGTGATCCTCTTGCACTTCCTGTTAGGGAGGAGATATAATCCCATAAGTAATGGATGACCCGTGGACTGACTACACTTAACAGGAGAAAACAACAGAGTGTTTCTTAAACTAGCCATGTGGGTTAATAACCCTTAAACAAGCCACAATGACCCCTTAAAGTCCCTCAAAAAACGTTATATTTGCATTTTTTATAAATAAACAAAACGTTTTTTCCTATCAGTGTCACCAGTAACTAATGAGCCCTTCATGCAAGCTAGGATTCCTACTAAGTGTCTGAATACAGATTACCCTTCCCTCATGGGGATATTGCCAGCCTTTTCTAGAATTAACACAGTCTTTCTAGAAAAAAATAGACTGAACATACCTCAATGCAGTTTAGCCTGCAAACCGTTCCCCTAACTGAAGTTTTCCTGTACTCTTCAGCCCTTGTGAGAACAGCAGTGGATCTTAGTTACAAAGTGCTAAGATCATCATCCTCCTTGCAGAAATCTTCATCCCTTTTCTGCCAGAGTAAATAGTACACACCGGTACCATTTAAAATAACAAACTTTTGCTTGTGAAAATAAAAACTAACATTTTTGTCACCACACTCACTTTACCCTTCCTAGTACTTAGAGTAGGCAAAGAGAATGACTGGGGGGTGGAGCTAAGGGAGGAGCTATATAGACAGCTCTGCTGTGGGTGCTCTCTTTGCCACTTCCTGTAGGGAAGGAGAATATCCCACAAGTATGGATGAATCCGTGGACCCGATAAATCTTACAAGAGAAATATACAAATATTTTTTTTAAACAACTAATAGCATTTTAAAAAATACAAGGGTAACATTTTTAATGTCCATAAAACAGTGGGTGCAACCATATTGTAACTTAAGTTACCTTTTCTGCTTAGGCCAATTAGGAATATTTATAAACGGCTTACTAGAGTGAGCAACCAATGACAACTGTGTCTGCACTTCCACGTTTAACAGGAATTTAGGAAGCCCACAACATTCAGAATTAAATTATAGGAAAAAAGGGAACAAAATAAATAATGAAAGTATATTGCAAAGTGTTTTTAACACATATTATTAAACATTTTATATTAATATTTCAAAGCGTTTAATGTCCCTTTAAAGATGCTACTTAGAGGAATATACAGTAGATGTCACATTTTGTGTACACCTATGCAGTTCCATTCAGATTAAAGGGACATAATACTCAACCACTACTTATGATGCAGTATAACTGTAAAAAGCTGACAGGAAAATATCACCTGAGCATCTCTATGTAAAAAAGGAAGATATTTTACACAATTTCCTCAGCTCAGCAGAGTAAGTTCTGTGTAAAAGGTTATACTTCAGCTGCTGTCCAGCTGCAGGTAAAAAAAAAATAATAAAAAAAATGAAGAAATGAACAGCAGCCAATCAGCATCAACAGTGCTGAGGTCATGAACTCTTTTACTGTGATCTCATGAGATTTCACTTAACTCTCATGAGATTTCATTGTAAACTTCCTTATGCTGAAAAGGGAAATAACATGAGAGTGCACGAGGCACAATCCTTCGGCTGTCCCGGGACAGACATACTGATTTGCTGCTGAAAGTCCTTTACAATGGGATGTGGCTACTGAGGAACTTTTGAGGTAAAATATCTTTCTTTTTTACATAGAGATGTTCAGGTGATATTTTACAGCTATGCTGCATCATTTTCAAGTATTTAAACATTTGGGTATTATGGCCCTTTAATTATGAACTGTGAAACATGCCAATAATGTGTTGCATTGCGTCACTAGGACTTGGTGCACAGGTTGGAGAGAAATACATGTGCACATGTAAAGGACTTGGATCATGTGCAGAATAAAAGATATCCCTCTTGTAGACATAACACTTACTGGAAGCAATTTGCAAATGCAAGAATATAACCAAAACATATCTAACTATTTTATATGCACTACTGATAATTTTAAAGGGATAGTTTACCCAAAAAAAGTTCTCCCCTTTTATTCCCAATGATCCATTTTACCTGCTGGCGTGCATTAAATTGTTTACAAGTAGCTCCTTTTCCCTTATTTTGGCATTTGAAATAGCTGATGTAGCCTGTGGTATCCTCACCTATACTGAAAGTTTCTATACTTAAGGGACACTGAACCCAATTTTTTTCTTTCGTGATTCAGATAGAGCATGAAATTTTAATCAACTTTCTAATTTACTCCTATTATCAATTTTTCTTCATTGTCTTGCTATCTTTATTTTAAAAGCAGGAATGTAAATCTTAGCAGCCAGCCCATTTTAGGATCAGCACCATGGATAGCACTTGCTTATTGGAGGCTTACATTTACCCACCAATAAGGAAGCATAACCCAGGTTCTCAAGCAACAATTGGCCGGCACCTATGCATCACATTCCTGCTTTTTAAATAAAGATAGCAAGAGAACAAAGAAAAATTGATAATACGAGTAAATTAGAAAGTTGCTTAAAATTGCTGCTCTATCTGAATCATGAAAGAAAAAAATATTGGGTTTAGTGTCCCTAGTCTAGGCTATTGACAAGCTATGTAAATGCAGGCAGCAAAAGAAGTGAAACTCCAGTTGGGGGGATAGAAGAGATAAACAAAATAATTTTCCATTGTTTTCTCTAAGTATTGGGCTTTGGTTTACAGACAGATATAAGATAAGAAAGCAAATGTGTGTACACAGAGTGATAACATAATTAAATCTCATTTTACCTGCAAGCTCAACCCATTGTAATAGGTTGTGGTTTCAAAACACAAAACCAGCAATTTCATATACACAAATAAACCTGAAAATGCAATGTCTCATACATTTTATACTCTGCAGCTGTTATAACAAATCATTGGAAATACATTAAGGCAAAAACAGAATTTATGCTTACCTGATAAATTACTTTCTCTTACAGGTGTATTCAGTCCACGGATTCATCCTTACTTGTGGGATATTCTCAATACCTACAGGAAGTGGCAAAGAGAGCACACAGCAAAGCTGTCCATATAGCTCCCCCTCAGGCTCCGCCCCCCCCAGTCATTCGACCGACGGTTAGGAGAAAAAGGAGAACCATAGGGTGCAGTGGTGACTGTAGTTATTGTAAATTAAATTTGAACCTGACTTAAATATCAGGGCGGGCCGTGGACTGAATACACCTGTAAGAGAAAGTAATTTATCAGGTAAGCATAAATTCTGTTTTCTCTTACTTGGTGTAGTCAGTCCACGGATTCATCCTTACTTGTGGGATACCAATACCAAAGCAATAGGACACGGGTGAAGGGAGGGAACAAGTCAGGTAACCTAAACGGAAGGCACCACTGCTTGCAAAACCTTTCTCCCAAAAATAGCCTCCGAAGAAGCAAAAGTATCGAATTTGTAAAATTTGGCGAATGTATGCAGTGAAGACCAAGTCGCTGCCTTACAAATCTGTTCAACAGAAGCCTCATTCTTGAAAGCCCATGTGGAAGCCACAGCTCTGGTGGAATGAGCTGTAATTCGTTCAGGAGGCTGCTTTCCAGCAGTCTCATAAGCCAATCGGATGATGCTTTTCAGCCAGAAGGAAAGAGAGGTAGCAGTCGCTTTCTGACCTCTCCTCTTACCAGAAAACACAACAAACAAGGATGATGTTTGTCTGAAATCTTTAGTTGCTTTTTAAATAGAATTTTAAAGCACGAACCACATCAAGATTGTGCAACAGTCGTTCCGTCTTAGAAACTGGATTAGGGCACAGAGAAGGAACAATGATTTCCTGGTTAATATTCTTATTAGAAACCACCTTTGGAAGGAAACCAGGTTTAGTACGCAAAACAACCTTATCTGCATGGAACACCAGATAGGGTGAATTACACTGTAAAGCAGACAATTCTGAAACTCTTCGAGCAGAAGAAATAGCTACTAAAAACAAAACTTTCCAAGATAATAACTTAATATCTATGGAATGCAAAGGTTCAAACGGAACCCCTTGAAGAACTGAAAGAACTAAATTTAGACTCCATGGAGGAGCCACAGGTCTGTAGACAGGCTTGATTCTAACTAGGGCCTGTGCAAACGCCTGAACGTCTGGTACAGCTGCCAGACGCTTGTGTAACAGGATAGACAGAGCAGATATTTGTCCCTTTAAGGAACTATCTTACAGACCTTTCTCCAAACCTTCTTGGAGAAAAGACAATATCCTTGGAATCCTAACCTTACTCCACGAGTAACCCTTGGATTCACACCAACAAAGATATTTCCTCCATATCTTATGGTAAATTTTCCTGGTGACAGGCTTTCTGGCCTGTATCAGAGTATCTATAACTGATTCAGAGAAAGCCCGCTTAGCTAGGATTAAGCGTTCAATCTCCAAGCAGTCAGTTGCAGAGAAACTAAATTTGGATGCTTGAAAGGACCTTGGATTAGAAGATCCTGCCTCAATGGCAGTTTCCATGGTGGGACCGATGACATGTCCACTAGGTCTGCATACCAAGTCCTGCGTGGCCACGCAGGCGCTATCAGAATTACCAAAGCCTTCTCCTGTTTGATTCTGGCTATTAGCCGAGGGAGAAGAGGAAACGGTGGAAAGACATAAGCTAGACTGAATGACCAAGGCGCTATTTATGCATCTATCAATGCCGCCTTGGGATCCCTGGATCTGGATCCGTAAAGGGGAAGTTTGGTGTTCTGACGGGACGCCATCAGATCCAACTCTGGAATGCCCCAAAGCTGGGTCAGCTGAGCAAAAACCTCCGGGTGGAGTTCCCACTCCCCCGGATGGAAAGTCTGACGACTTAGAAAATCCGCCTCCCAGTTGTCTACCCCTGGGATGTGAATTGCAGATAGATGGCAGGAGTGATCCTCCGCCCATTTGATAATCTTGGATACTTCCTTCATCGCTAGGGAACTCTTTGTTTCTCCCTGATGATTGATGTACGCTACAGTCGTGATGTTGTCCGACTGAAATCTGATGAATTTGGCCTCTGCTAGTTGAGGCCACGCCTGGAGCGTATTGAATATCGCTCTCAGCTCCAAAATGTTTATTGGGAGAAGAGATTCTTCCCGAGACCATAGTCCCTGAGCCTTCAGGGAGTTCCAGACCGCACCCCAGCCTACCAGACTGGCATCGGTCGTGACAATGATCCACTCCGGTCTGCGGAAACTCATTCCCTGAGACAGGTGATCTTGAGACAACCACCAGAGAAGAGAGTCTCTGGTTTTCTGATCCATTTGAATTTGAGGAGACAAATCTGCGTAATCTCCATTCCACTGTTTGAGCATGCACAGCTGCAGTGGTCTGAGATGGATTCGGGCGAAAGGGACTACGTCCATTGCCGCAACCATTAAACCAATTACTTCCATGCACTGAGCCACAGAAGGCCGAGGAATGGAATGAAGAACTCGGCAAGTATTCAACAGTTTTGACTTCCTGACCTCTGTCAGAAAGATTTTCATTTCTACCGAGTCTATTAATGTTCCCAGAAAGGGAACCCTTGTGAGCGGGGACAGAGAACTCTTTTCTACGTTCACCTTCCACCCGTGAGACCTTAGAAAGGCCAGGACAATGTCCGTATGAGCCTTGGCTCTGTGAAAGGACGACGCCTGTATTAATATGTCGTCTAGGTAAGGTGCTACTGCAATGCCCCACGGTCTTAGTACCGCTAGAAGGGACCCTAGCACCTTTGTGAAAATTCTGGGAGCGGTGGCCAACCCGAAAGGAAGGGCCACGAACTGGTAATGTTTGCCCAGAAAGGCGAACCTTAGGAACGGATGGTGATCTTTGTGGATAGGAATATGTAGGTACGCATCCTTTAGATCCACGGTAGTCATATATTGACCCTCCTGGATCATCGGCAAGATTGTCCGAATGGTTTCCATCTTGAAAGACGGAACTCTTAGGAATTTGTTTAGAATTTTTAGGTCCAGGATTGGCCTGAAAGTTCCCTCCTTTTTGGGAACTACGAACAGGTTTGAGTAAAAGCCCAGTCCTTGTTCTGCAATAGGAACTGGGTGTATCACTCCCATTTTTAGAAGATCTTCTACACAGCGTAAGAACGCCTGTTTCTTTATTTGGTCTGAAGACAAATGAGAAATGTGGAGCCTTCCCCTTGGGGGAGAATCCTTGAATTCTAGAAGGTACCCCTGAGCAACTATTTCTAATGCCCAGGGATCTGGAACATCTCTTGCCCAGGCCTGAGCGAAGAGAGAAAGTCTGCCCCCTACTAGATCCGATCCCGGATCGGGGGCTACCCCTTCATGCTGTCTTGGTAGCAGGAGCAGGCTTCTTGGCCTGTTTACCCTTATTCCAGCCCTGCAAGGGTTTCCAGGTTGCTTTGCGCTGGGAAGCGTTATCTTGCTTTGCGGCAGCAGAGGTAGTGGCAGGTCCGCTCCGGAAGTTGCGAAAGGAGCGAAAATTAGCCTTGTTTTTGGCCTTAAACGGCCTATCTTGTGGAAGGGCATGGCCCTTGCCCCCAGTGATATCCGAAATAATTTCTTTCAGCTCTGGGCCAAATAGGGTCTTCCCCTTAAAGGGAATATTTAACAGTTTCGTTTTGGACGACACATCGGCCGACCAAGATTTGAGCCAAAGCGCTCTTCGCGCCATGATGGCAAAACCTGAATTTTTCGCCGCTAGCTTAGCTAATTGGAGAGCGGCATCAGTGATAAAAGAATTCGCCAGCTTTAGAGCATGAATTCTATCCATGACCTCATCGTATGAAGTCTCCCTTTGGAGCGACTCCGCCAAGGCTTCGAACCAAAAAGCCGCCGCAGTAGTTACCGGAATAATGCAGGCAATTGGTTGAAGAAGAAAACCTTGCTGAACAAAAATTTTCTTCAGCAATCCTTCCAATTTTTTATCCATAGGATCTTTGAAAGCACAACTGTCCTCTATTGGTATAGTTGTACGTTTAGCAAGTGTTGAAACAGCCCCCTCTACCTTAGGGACCGTCTGCCACGCGTCCCGTCTAGGGTCGTTTATGGGGAACATTTTCTTAAAGATAGGTGGGGGAACAAAGGGTACACCTGGTCTCTCCCACTCCTTAGTCACAATATCCGCCACCCTCTTTGGGATCGGAAATGCCTCAGTGTATACAGGGACCTCTAAAAACCTGTCCATTTTACACAATTTTTCAGGGACCACCATGGGGTCACAATCATCCAGCGTAGCTAAAACCTCCATAAGCAGGACGCGGAGGTGTTCCAGCTTAAATTTAAACGCTAAGGAATCTGACTCTGCCTGCTGAGAAACTTTTCCTGTGTCAGAAATTTCTCCCTCAGACAGACCTTCCCTCACTGCTACCTCTGAGTTTTGTGAGGGTACTACAGATAAATTATCCAAAGCTTCAGATTGCTCATCCTCTGTATTTAAAACTGAGCTATCGCGCTTTCTTGGAAAAACTGGCAGTTTGGATAAAAATGCTGCAAGGGAATTATCCATTACTGCTGCTAATTGTTGTAAAGTAATAGGTGCCAATGCGCTAGAGGTACTAGGCATCGCTTGCGCAGGCGTAACTGGTGTAGACACGTGGGGGGAGGAAGAAGGACTATCCTCATTACCCTCCGTTAAGGAATCATCTTGGGCAGCATTTTTAATTGTCACTGGATGATCTTTAAAATGCTTAGATGTTTTGGCACACTTTAAACATAAATGCAATGGGGGTACTGCCATGGCTTTTGAACATAAAGAACAAGGTCTATCTGAAGGCTCAGACATGTTTGACAGACTCAGATAACACTAAAATATCGAAAAAAATACTTTTTGAAAAAAACTTTACTGTGTCTTTAAATAATAAAAAGCACACACTTTTTTACCAAATCATCAAAAAACATCCGATCTTAATGAAATTTTCACCACATGATCCTAATGCTTTGAAATGATTGCACACAAATTTTCAAATCAATTAACCCCTTAATGCCCAAACCGGAGCAAAATGAAGTAAACAACCGGTTTAACCCACTACAGTACGATGCCACAGTCTTTGCTGTGGCTTTACCTTCCTTTAGGGTTATTTGTAGGTGCAAATTAAGCCTCCCTGAAGTCCTCCTGTACTCTTAAGACTCTACACGTGAAGCTGCATGGAGCTGTGTTGCAAATCAACTGCGCAATTGAGGCGCGAAAATGAGGGCCCCTCCTTCATTACTCCAGAGTTATGGGGCCTTTCTGAGTCAGATTAGGTGTCTTACAAAATGCCAGGCGTAATAAAGTCCCCAAAAAGTGTTTCCAACGTCTAAAACGCTTAATAAATATAAGATTACCTTAATAAAGTAATCGATTTAGCCCATCACAGTGTATGTATTAAAGCCCTTAACTGAAGCCATCATTCTATACTGTGTCTCAGAAAATGGCTTACCTTCCCTCATGGGATTTCTGTCAGTCTTCTAGCACTACCAAGTCTTGTTAGAAAAAATGACTGAGCATACCTTAAGCAGTATAAGCCTGCAAACTGTTCCCCCCAACTGAAGTTCTCCGGTACTCAACAGTCCTGTGTGGGAACAGCAATGGATTTTAGTTACGACATGCTAAAATCTTTTTCCTCTCAGCAGAAATCTTCATCACTTTCTGCCTCAGAGTAAATAGTACAAACCGGCACTATTTAAAAATAACAAACTCTTGATTGAAGAAATAAAAACTACAAATCTAACACCACAAACTCTTTACCCTCCCGTGGAGATGCTACTTGTTAGAGCGGCAAAGAGAATGACTGGGGGGGCGGAGCCTGAGAGGAGCTATATGGACAGCTTTGATGTGTGCTCTCTTTGCCACTTCCTGTAGGGATTGAGAATATCCCACAAGTAAGGATGAATCCGTGGACTGAATACACCAAGTAAGAGAAAACTATTTTACAGTTTACTGTCCCTTTCATTATTTGTAGAGGTCCCACCTACTGAATACTAAAAAGAACCATCTGCCTCCATCAAATCCAGAAGCCATTCTTCCCCCCCAAAAAAACATACTGCTGTTTCCCAACTTGTTGGATTATTCCCGGAGGATGTTTACTTCTTTGCTACCTAAAAGGACATTAAACTCAGTATTTTCCAGCGCACTGGGTGTACTGCTAAAAACATAATTTATGTAAGAACTTACCTGATAAATTCATTTCTTTCATATTAGCAAGAGTCCATGAGCTAGTGACGTATGGGATATACATTCCTACCAGGAGGGGCAAAGTTTCCCAAACCTTAAAATGCCTATAAATACACCCCTCACCACACCCACAATTCAGTTTAACGAATAGCCAAGAAGTGGGGTGATAAGAAAAAAGTGCGAAAGCATATAAAATAAGGAATTGGAATAATTGTGCTTTATACAAAAAAAAATCATAACCACCACAAAAAAAGGGCGGGCCTCATGGACTCTTGCTAATATGAAAGAAATGAATTTATCAGGTAAGTTCTTACATAAATTATGTTTTCTTTCATGTAATTAGCAAGAGTCCATGAGCTAGTGACGTATGGGATAATGACTACCCAAGATGTGGATCTTTCCACACAAGAGTCACTAGAGAGGGAGGGATAAAATAAAGACAGCCAATTCCTGCTGAAAATAATCCACACCCAAAATAAAGTTTAATGAAAAACATAAGCAGAAGATTCAAACTGAAACCGCTGCCTGAAGTACTTTTCTACCAAAAACTGCTTCAGAAGAAGAAAATACAACAAAATGGTAGAATTTGGTAAAAGTATGCAAAGAGGACCAAGTTGCCGCTTTGCAAATCTGATCAACCGAAGCTTCATTCCTAAACGCCCAGGAAGTAGAAACTGACCTAGTAGAATGAGCTGTAATCCTATGAGGCGGAGTCTTACCCGACTCAACATAGGCAAGATGAATTAAAGATTTCAACCAAGATGCCAAAGAATTGGCAGAAGTTTTCTGGCCTTTCTAAAACCGGAAAAGATAACAAATAAACTAGAAGTCTTTCGGAAAGACTTAGTAGCTTCAACATAATATTTCAAAGCTCTAATAACATCCAAAGAATGCAACGATTTCTCCTTAGAATTCTTAGGATTAAGACATAATGAAGGAACCACAATGTCTCTACTAATGTTGTTGGAATTCACAACTTAGGTAAAAATTCAAAAGAAGTTCGCAACACCGCCTTATCCTGATGAAAAATCAGAAAAGGAGACTCACAAGAAAGAGCAGATAATTCAGAAACTCTTCTGGCAGAAGAGATGGCCAAAAGGAACAAAACTTTCCAAGAAAGTAATTTAATATCCAATGAATGCATAGGTTCAAATGGAGGAGCTTGAAGAGCCCCCAGAACCAAATTCAAACTCCAAGGAGGAGAAATTGACTTAATGACAGGCTTTATACGAACCAAAGCTTGTACAAAACAATGAATATCAGGAAGAATAGCAATCTTTCTGTAAAAAATAACAGAAAGAGCAGAGATTTGACCTTTCAAGGAACTTGCGGACAAACCCTTATCTAAACCATCCTGAAGAAACTGTAATATTCTCGGTATTCTAAAAGAATGCCAAGAAAAATGATGAGAAAGACACCAAGAAATATAAGTCTTCCAGACTCTATAATATATCTCTCTGGATACAGATTTACGAGCCTGTAACATAGTATTAATCACAGAGTCAGAGAAACCTCTTTGACTAAGAATCAAGCGTTCAATCTCCATACCTTTAAATTTAAGGATTTCAGATCCTGATGGAAAAAAGGACCTTGAGACAAAAGGTCTGGTCTTAACGGAAGAGTCCACGGTTGGCAAGAGGCCATCCGGACAAGATCCGCATACCAAAACCTGTGAGGCCATGCCGGAGCTACCAGCAGAACAAACGAGCATTCCTTCAGAATCTTGGAGATTACTCTTGGAAGAAGAACTAGAGGCGGAAAGATATAGGCAGGATGATACTTCCAAGGAAGTGATAATGCATCCACTGCCTCCGCCTGAGGATCCCGGGATCTGGACAGATACCTGGGAAGTTTCTTGTTTAGATGAGAAGCCATCAGATCTATTTCTGGAAGTTCCCACATTTGAACAATCTGAAGAAATACCTCTGGGTGAAGAGACCATTCGCCCGGATGCAACGTTTGGCGACTGAGATAATCCGCTTTCCAATTGTCCATACCTGGGATATGAACCGCAGAGATTAGACAGGAGCTGGATTCCGCCCAAACCAAAATTCGAGATACTTCTTTCATAGCCAGAGGACTGTGAGTCCCTCCTTGATGATTGATGTATGCCACAGTTGTGACATTGTCTATCTGAAAACAAATGAACAACTCTCTCTTCAGAAGAGGCCAAGACTGAAGAGCTCTGAAAATTGCACGGAGTTCCAAAATATTGATCGGAAATCTCACCTCCTGAGATTCCCAAACCCCTTGTGCCGTCAGATACCCCCACACAGCTCCCCAACCTGTAAGACTTGCATCTGTTGAGATTATAGTCCAGGTCGGAGAACAAAGAAGCCCCCTGAACTAAACGATGGTGATCTGTCCACCATGTCAGAGAGTGTTGTAAAATCGGTTTAAAGATATTAATTGAGATATCTTTGAGTAATCCCTGCACCATAGGTTCAGCATACAGAGCTGAAGAGGTCGCATGTGAAAACGAGCAAAGGAGATCGCATCTGATGCGGCAGTCCTAAGACCCAACATTTCCATGCATAAGGTTACCAAAGGGAATGATTGTGACTGAAGGTTTTGACAAGCTGATATCAATGTTAAACTTCTCTTGTCTGACAAGGACAGAGTCATAGACACTGAATTTATCTAGAAACCTAAAAAGGTTACCCTTGTCTGAGGAATCAATGAACTGATTGGTAAATTGATCCTCCAACCATGAACTTGAAGAAACAACACAAGTCGATTCGTATGAGATTCTTCGAAAATGAGAAGACTGAGCAAGTACCAAGATATCGTCCAAATAAGGAAATACCAAAACCCTATTCTCTGATTACAGAAAGAAGGGCACCGAGAACCTTTGAAAAAAATTCTTGGAACTGAGGCTAGGCCAAACGGTAGAGCCACAAAAACTGGTAATGCTTGTCTAAAAAGAGAATCTCAGACACTAAAAGTGATCTGGATGAATCGGAATATGCAGATACACATCCTGTAAATCTATTGTAGACATATAATGCCCTTGCTAAACAAAAGGCAGGATAGTCCTAGAGTAACCATCTTGAATGTTGGTATCCGAACATAACGATTCAATAATGATAGATCCGGAACTGGTCTGAAGGAATTGACCTTCTTTGGTACAATGAAGAGATAAAATAAAACCCCAGCCCCTGTTCCAGAACTGGAACTGGCATAAATACTCCAGCCAACTCTAGATCTGAAACACATTTCAGAAATGCTGAGCCTTTGCTGTGTTAACTGGGACACGGGAAAGAAAAGAATCTCTTAGCAGGAGGCCTTAACTCGAAGCCAATTCTGTACCTTTCTGAAACAATGTTTCTGAAACCAGAGATTAAGAACGGAATTGATCCAAATTTCTTTGAAGAAAACGTAATCTGCCCCATACCAGCTGAGCTGGAATAAGGGCCGCACCTTCATAGGTACTTAGGAGCTGGCTATAGGTTTCTATAAGGCTTGGATATATTCCAAACTGGAAATAGTTTCCAAACTGATACCGCTCCTGAGGATGAAGGATCAGGCTTTTGTTCCTTGTGAGGAAAGGAACGAAAATGATTATTTACCCTGGAAAGAAAGGGAAAGCAAAGTTGACTTAGAAGACATGTCATCATTCCAAGTTTAATCCATAAAGCTTTTCTAGCTAAAATAGCTAGAGACATATACCTGACATCAACTCTAATGATATCAAAAGATGGTATCACCAACAAAATTATTAGCATGTTATAGAATAATAATAATGCTATAAAATTATGATCTGTTACTTGTTGCGCTAAAGCTTCTAACCAAAAAGTTGAAGCTGCAGCAACATCCGCTAAAAATATAGCAGGTCTAAGAAGATTACCTGAACATAAGAAAGCTTTTCTTAGAAAGGATTCAATTTTCCTATCTAAAGGATCCTTAAATGAAGTACTATCTGCCGTAGGAATAGTAGTACATTAGCAGGAGTAGAGACAGCCCCATAACCTTAGGGATTTTTGTCCCAAAAAACTCTAATCTGTCAGATGGCACAGGATATAATTTGCTTAAACGTCTAGAAGGAGTAAATAAATTACCCAAATTATTCCATTCCCTGGAAATTACTTCAGAAATAGCATCAGGGAGATAAAACACTTCTGGAATAACTACAGGAGATTTAAAAACCTTATTTAAACGTTTACATTTAGTATCAAGAGGACCAGAATCCTCTATTTCTAATGCAAATAACACTTCTTTAAGTAAAGAACGAATAAATTCCATCTTGAACAAATACAAAGATTTATCAGCATCAACCTCTGAGACAGAAACCTCTGAACCAGAAGAACCATTATCAGTATCAGAATGATGATGTTCCTTTAAAAATTCATCTGAAAAAAGAGAAGTTTTAAAAGACTTTTATGTATACTAGAAGGAGAAATAACAGACATAGCCTTCTTAATGGATTAAAAAATAAAATCTCTTATGTTATCAGGAACACTCTGAAAATTAGATGTTGACGGAACAGCAACAGGTAATGTAACAGTACTAAAGGAAATTTTATCTGCATTAATAAGTTTGACATGACATGCAATACAAATAACAGCTGGAGAAACAGATACCAAAAGTTTATAGCAGATACACTTAGCTTGGTAGCTCCAGCACTGTGCAGTGATTTTCCTGAAGTATCTTCTGACTCAGTTGCAACGTGGAACATCTTGCAATATGTAAAAGAAAAAAACAACATATAAAGCAAAATTGATCAAATTCCTTAAATGACAGTTTCAGGAATGGGAAAAAAATGCCAAAGAACAAGCTTCTAGCAACCAGAAGCAATAAAAAATGAGACTTAAATAATGTGGAGAAAAAAGTGACGCCCATATTTTTTCGCGCCAAATAAGACGCCCACATTATTTGGCGCCTAAATGCTTTTTGGCGCCAAAAATGACGCCACATCCGGAACGCCGACATTTTTGGCGCAAAATAACGTCAAAGAATGACGCAACTTCCGGCGACACGTATGACGCCGGAAACGGAAATAGAATTTTTGCGCCAAAAAAGTCCGCGCCAAGAATGACGCAATAAAATGAAGCATTTTCAGCCCCCGCGAGCCTAACAGCCCACAGGGAAAAAGTCAAATTTTAAGGTAAAAAATGTTAAATTAAAATGCATTATCCCAAATATGAAACTGACTGTCTGAAAAATAAGGAAAGTTGAACATCCTGAGTCAAGGCAAATAAATGTTTGAATACATATATTTAGAACTTTATAAACAAAGTGCCCAACCATAGCTAGGAGTGTCACAGAAAATAAGACTTACTTACCCCAGGACACTCATCTACATATAGCAGATAGCCAAACCAGTACTGAAACGAGAATCAGCAGAGGTAATGGTATATATAAGAGTATATCGTCGATCTGAAAAGGGAGGTAAGAGATGAATCTCTACGACCGATAACAGAGAACCTATGAAATAGACCCCTTAGAAGGAGATCACTGCATTCAAATAGGCAATACTCTCCTCACATCCCTCTGACATTCACTGCACGCTGAGAGGAAAACCGGGCTCCAACTTGCTGCGGAGCGCATATCAACGTAGAATCTAGCACAAACTTACTTCACCACCTCCATCGGAGGCAAAGTTTGTAAAACTGAATTGTGGGTGTGGTGAGGGGTGTATTTATAGGCATTTTAAGGTTTGGGAAACTTTGCCCCTCCTGGTAGGAATGTATATCCCATACGTCACTAGCTCATGGACTCTTGCTAATTACATGAAAGAAATGTAAGCCAAGTTAAAAAAAAAAAAAAAAAAATATCGGCTAATTTTAATGACAGTAACTCAACTCACTGACCCTTCAAGTCTGTTGGAATCATTCTCAGGAATGGGCGTTAAAGGGACATGAAACTCAACCATACAATTTTAAACAACTTTCCAGTTTAGGTCTTTTATCCATTCTGCTTCATTCTTAATTCTCTTGGGATACTTTATTTATAAGAACATACCAAAATAGGTTTTGGAGCATGCACGTGTCTAGAGTACTCTATGGAAGCAGTTTTGCAACGTTTTATTGCATTGACTTCACACTTTCCATACACCTTATACATTTGGAGAAAGTGTTTGTTTAGTCAATGGAGGTTCACAGTAACCTTTGTAAAAAAAGAGCTAGTGCAAATAAATAATTGTAAAAGGACAGCTGCTTATTCTAGCAGGAGTGTTTTTATGTGCACACTTTCTGAGGCACTTGCTCATACTAAACATGAGCGTTCTTCTTATCGAGTTAGCTATTTTCTTGTACGACAGTTTAGCAGTTCGTGTTTAATATTTTTCAGTTAGCTATTTCAAATACAAATCAGCGTGTGCAAGTAGGAAAATGTATTTAATAGTCAATCGTGATTGGAGAAACTTAACATACCAAAATATACACGTTTTAGGTGGGCGACCATTTTTGGCTCCAATCAAGCAATGAATATTTAAATGTTGCATGTTCATCTTGCAAGCTTATAGATGTGGGACCAGTTAAAGGTTGCTTCTCTGGTATGTAACAATAAATAAATTATGTATTGGGTCTAGACTGTCCCTTTAAATCTCAAAGTGTTTACTGACCCTTTAAATACATGCACAATAACCCTCAAAGGATATAAAAGGTGTTGCCTCTTTTTGCCCAACAAGCATTGCAGTATCATATAGTAAACCCATATTAATCTTTACATGTGGTACAGACCATAAGGCTGTCAGAGCACAAGTAGGACAAACCTTTCCTGCTTTAGAAGTGCTGGCTGTTTCCGTATCCTTTTTTCTTTTCCTCCTCTTCTCATCCTCTCCCTCATCCTCATCCTGTTTCTCTGCATAAAGTTTAATGACTTCGTCAAGCCGTGCAAGTGCCATGCCTCTGTTCTCCCGTAAACGCCGTGACAAACTTGGGTCCTGTTGAGCTGGGTCAGTACCTAGGACAAAAGAAAAAAAATGAGTATCAAAATATCATGCACTTTACATAATATATTTCTCATAGCCACCCAGAATACTAAGCAACTAGTCATAACTGTTTAGAAGACAGGGCGTGAACCTGTATAGTGATGTGAGTAGAATTTATGGATCTGTAAATCACCGTTAAATTATATAACCTTTAGCAGTGCTCTGTAAATCTGTTCAAAAATGTGGAGGGCTCAACATTCCCCCCCCCCCAAATGTTTCCCTATTAGATACATAACTTAATATAAAACAAGAAATATATGTGTGCATATACACACAAAAACAACAAAAGTATTGGTGCACATCCAACCACTTAAGTCCACATATTTACAGCATATTTATATATACTTTTGTCTGCTAAATATTCTTAAAATAGTTTAAATAAAATTGGGATCAATATCTCACAATAGTATTAACATATATTTATGCTGCAAAAAGTTTTTGCCTGTTAAATATGCTTTTAAATTTTAAATAAAGATGGGATCTTAGTCACACAATATGGCCATATTCTGCTAAGCCAGTCACCACTTACAAGGTGTCCCATAATAGACTGGTCCTAACACTAATCAGTTTAGCTTTGCTGGGACAATGTGATTGTGGTATACCTATAAAGCTAGGGAGTTTCATTTCATGTCTACACAGAATGAAACTCCCTAGCTTTGTCAGAGTATATGAATATTATGATGAATATTACATATGTATACATATATATGTATATATATATGTATATTTTATACACTGTATATGTTAGATGAGACCTCAGGATTAACTGAACATGAGTTTGTTGAACACTTCAGCTTTTAATCCACTGTGGTCCCAACCCCCTACCATATGGGTTAGCTGGGTGAATACACGTTTATCAGGATTGAGAATCAGCATAGCTTTTGAAGAACCACCTCCCGTGGTGTAAAACATACAAACATTTTTTTTCCTACTCATTTGACTATATATGCAGAGTTTTATAACTTCAGAACATTTGGTGATGAGAGAAAAGAATGTGTTCAAGGACCCCTTTGGAATTTGACACGCTGAACAAGCTGAACCCCAGGGGCAACCACGCCAGAAAAGAAATAACGGCCCTGATTCTGAGGGAACCCAATGGTCCAGGAATCAGTACAATGGGGCACCAAGACATAGGCCCAGGGGTAGAGGTAACTTGTACAATCAGGTAGATATGCTGTTTACCCAGTTAAATCAGTTGAGCGAACAAATCGCTAATATGAGTCAAAAATCTACGGCTCAGCAACCGAACAATGCTTTTTTAGGGGTACAGCCAGTGGTCAGCAGTGGACCACAGGCACAGTCATAAATACTGCAGTATCACCTGAAGGGGAGGGGAGAGATATACAAAATGTAATAATGAATATTGATGATACTAATCATGTTCTCTCCCCACAGACCGGAAACGGATGATTTAGCCGTGATGACAAGCAACCTCATCCGGGAAAAATTAACAAAACTCTTCCCTTGCAGCTCTCTCCTAACCTTATCTCCACAGATGCAGTACAAAAGAATCCAACCGACCCTGTCATAGAGGAAACAGGTAGGTATGAAGGTTCCTCTGCATCGAATGACACAGCGAATTCAGGTAACACGTGGCGAAGCCCACAGATGTGTGAGAATGCCAATTTTATGTGTGAAATGGTAGAAACTGCAGGAAGATATTATGTATTAGTTGAGCTGCAAGATTCAGTCTCCAACCCTATCAGGGGATTAATTGACACTGGGTCACAGGCAACTATCTTATCCCACAGGTACTACACACAGCTAAATGAGCTAACACCCCACAAACCAAAAATAAAAGAATTTGACGGTTCTCTAATAGGTGTTGGGGGTGACTCCCTAAAAGTCTATGGTACTGCCTGGTTAAAATTTAAATTGGGGAACAGGGTCATAAGACACCCTGTCATTATAGTGGATATGCCAACTGATCGTTTAATTATTGGTAGTGATCTCCTGAAACGATTAAGCACCATAATTGATTGCACAAATAATGTAATTTGGTCACAAGTTAAACGGCCTATCAATTATGAAAAATCTGGTATATCTCGCACCCGACATAGCTGTCACGTGGTGGAAGAGAAACCAGATGCTGTGGAGATTCATTTCAGGAATAACTCTGTACCTGAAATCACTATTCTACAAATTGATGATCAGACTCCTTTTAGTGGCTCTGATGGTAATACTTTTAAAATTTCGCCTGGAAAGATAGCGAATATTTCCCTGGATGGCGATGTATTAACCATATCACTCCACAAGGGGGATCATAAAATCCCTAAGGGGGGAGACCACGCTCAATACCTCACAGGGATTGAGAGAGTTAAAGAGGATCTATTTATCCCTATACAAGTACATGACCTTGGTAAAACCAAGTATGCTAAAATAAACTTAAAACAGGAAGCTAGCTATATAAGCGAAGGTTTATTAGCGCAGATAGCTGAACCTAAAGTGATTAAATATCTTTCTCCCCAAGACCACTGTGTCCACAACCTGGACAACAGGTCTGAAAGCTATAACATCACAGCTAAGTGCTTATTATCTATCTCTATAGGAAATAAGTCAGTGAAGCACCTGTTTTTAGTTTTAAATACTCCCCATAATCAAATATACATTGGCAATGATATCTTACATAGATATGCCATACAAATAGATCTGATTAATTCTTGCCTCTGGAGCAGGTTAAAGGGGTACCCTGAAGTATTTCAGGATGAAAATGCAGCCCTAAAATCAAACCAGCAATTGCCATATGCTGTGAATATGCAGGTATCTAGCGATGTTATAATTCCTGCTGGGGCTGATAAATTTCTTTTACCCTTACAGGTAAGGAGAGGTCAGAAATTAAAAACTTCTGAAACACTAATTTGCCTCTCCCATAGAATACAAAATCTGGGTGTCACAGTAACCTACACTCCTATGGTGAATATTGGAACTGTTCCAATACATATTGTTGTGCATAACATGACCCCACAGGATATAACATTATCCAAGGGAACTACCATAGGATATGCACTGGAATCAAGTTATTACACTTTTGGATTCCAAAATAATGTAATTGGGCTAATACCTGAAGGATACTTAACTGAAGAACAATTAATAGAACAATCCTTTGCATCTATGCCAGAGGGTCTATTTAATATTCAGTCTATTTATCCCTTCAGCTCAGAGGAAGGCATCTGTAAAATTGAAGAAGCCTCTCTAGTGTTTGATCAGCCAATCAAACAGCAAGATTACCCCAATACCCAGAGTCATGGGAGCAATGTAAATTATAATCAAGGGGATCTCACCTCTAGGCTGGAAGAAGCCTATGAAATAGGACAGCCTGAAATCTTTCCAGGATTTCAGCAAATAGTCGAAGAGCAAATATCCTTAGCTAATGGCTGTTCCAGCGATGACGAACGCCAACAGCTGCGAGAACTCCTAATGGAATACAAGGATATTTTCGCTAAGGATTCTTATGACTGTGGTACTACAGACTTGCACATTGCAAGAATACAAACAGATCCCGATGCGCCACCTGTATTTGTCAAACAATACAGACTTCCCTTAGCCTCATATGATTCTCTTGCAGAGATCATAAGGAATTTGGAAGAAAGAGGTATTATCAGACAGGTGCACAGCTCTTATAATAATCCTATTCTAGGTGTCCTTAAGCCCAATGGACAATGGCGTTTGTGTGCTGACTTAAGACAGCTAAACAAACGAGTATACATGTCTGGCTGGCCTGTACCATACATTGACCAGTGCCTAGCACAAATGCAGGGATCCAAAATATTCACTGCCATTGATTGTGCACAGGGATATTGGACCATAAAGGTAACCATAGAGGACCAATATAAGCTAGCATTCTCCTTCCAAAAGGTTCAGTATGCATTCCAGAGACTTCCATTTGAATACATAAATTCTGGACATGAATTTGCTGTATTCATGCATAAGGCTATGCCTGACGCACTGGAAAGGGGGACCTTATCTTATGTTGATGATGTTTTAATCAAAAGCACAGACTTTGAAAAACACATCGCAGAGCTTAAACACGTCCTTAGCCAACTTAAAAGGGCAGGTGTCAAATTATCCCTGCAAAAAGCTCAATGGTGCCGCACTCGTGTAAACTTCTTGGGACATGAAGTTACCTCTGAAGGATTAAATTCCTAAAAGAAAAAGGTGGAAGCTATAGTGAATTCTAAAAACCCAACTAATTTAAAGGAATTGAGATCATTCCTGGGTATGACAAATTATTCTCGCAAATTCATTGATAATTATGCGGAATTAGCTAAACCACTACTACTTCTTCTAAAGAAAGATGTGAAATGGCACTGGAGTGAGTCTCAAGAGACAGCCATCAGAGAGTTGAAGAGAAAACTCACTCAAGCACCTTGCTTAGCGTACCCTGAAGGTGGTAAACCTTTCTTCTTAGAAACCGGTTACACAGATGTAAGCATGAGTGCTGTTTTATACCAAAAGCATGATAATTTGAACAAAGCCATTGCTTATGCGAGCAAAAATCTATCCCCAGTAGAAATAAAATTTAGCGATTGCGAAAAAGCCCTCTTATCTACTGTATGGGCTCTACAAAATTTCCGCAGCTATATACAGGGCGAGAAAATTATTGTAGAAACGGCCCACCAGCCTTTACTATATTTGCAAAGTGAAAGAATAAGAGATGGAAATTTGTCAAATAGCCGCATAACAGAGTGGACTCTTTCCTTGCAAGGCTGGCCATTAGAAATTCGCTACAAACAGAATAAAAAGAATCCAGTCGCACAAGGGCTTGCTGAGCTCCACGACTGTACTGCTAGAGATCCTGGGGAAGAATTATCAGAAGATGATTTTCTGGAGGAACAATTGCTTTCCCCATATAAAATGTACAATGAGGACCATTGTCAAACATTACCTTGGGTATATGTTGATGGTTGTTCTTACCATGCCACTATTGATAATGAGCGCAGATTAGTCGCTGGCATTGGTATAACTGGGGCAAATGGATTCCCAAATATATCTATAGGTTTCAACATTGGACCAAGATCCAGTCAGGTTGCAGAACTAACTGCTGTTTTCAAAACCATTGAAATGGCTATTGAACATGGTATTCATGAATTTGTGATCATAACTGACTCAAATTATGTGCATGACAGTTTTGTTGAATACCTGCCAACTTGGAAAAGAAATGGCATGCAGAAAAGCAATAACAAACCAGTCAAGCATGGCAAGTTGTTCTGCGAGATTGATAATCTGGTGGTATCCAATGACTTAACCATACACTGGAAAAAGACCAAGTGTCATTCCAGAGTTTTAGGTCCTGATAAGGAAGGCAATGACCTTGCGGATTCATTAGCCAAACAAGGAGCCATAACTGGAGAACTCCTTAATATTGACCATTTAATGGGTGCAATTCAGGTAGAAGCCATTACCAGAAACCAGGCAACACAACAGAGTGAGCCTAACTTGGTACAATGGAGTCAGGATTCTCCTAGTGAGGACCTGATCACTAGTCAAAAAGAAGACCCCATTGTAGGCATCTTCTATAAACACACAGAAGATCTTGAAAGCAACCCCATCTCAAAAGATGATTGTATTGGCAAGGAAGATCTTAGAATCTTAATAAAATCTAAATCACAATTCAAGTTACAGGAGGGTTTGTTAATTAGAACCTCCAAAACTGGCATCCAGCAGTGGGTAGTACCCACCAAGTTCAGAGGTCTAATGCTTCAACATGCCCATGATGCTCCCACATCTGGTCATCGTGGTGCCAAACTCACGTATGAAATATTACGTGATTATGCTTTTTGGCCACACATGTTGAAAGATGTTCAAACCTACTGTCAAGGGTGTTTAATCTGCCCACAGTTTCAACCCACTGCACCAACGCATAGAGCGCCATTGCAGAAAAGGGGGATGGTAATGCCATGGTCAGATATACAAATTGATTTCATTGGCCCAGTAACAAGATCATCAAGAGGTAACAAATACATGTTAACCGTGACATGCCTGTTCACTAAATGGGTAGAATGCATTAGTGCACCTAACAATAGTGCTGAAACATGTGCAGCGTTGCTCATCAACCATGTATTTTCCAGATTTGGTTTGCCCCAAAGAATCGAATCAGATCGGGGAACCCACTTCACTAGCGAAGTGATGACGAAAATGTGGAAAATACTAGGGGTTAAAAGAAAGCTCCATATTGCTTATAGAGCTGCCTCAAGTGGTGGTGTAGAGCGTTACAACCAGTCCATTGTAAAAAACCTCAAAAAGTTTGTGAGTGAAACAGGTAAAGACTGGGATGTAAAACTACCTCTAGTCTTAATGGCATTAAGAGCAACTCCAAGTAGTGCTACCAAAATGTCACCTTTTGAGCTGATGACTGGTAGAAGAATGGTTCTACCTCAACATCTGCTGTACCGTACATCAGACCAAAATTTGATAAACGCTGCCAATACACATCAATATGTGGAAAACCTAAGGAAACACCTGCAACATGCCTTTGCATTTGCTCAAAGGAATTTAGAAAGAGCCACAACTGCCACTAAAACCTATTATGATCTCAAAACATCCAAAAAGGAATATGAAATAAATGATAAAGTTTATCTTTATAACTTTGGAAGAGATCAGGTTAAGGAGAAGAAATTTCTTCCCTCATGGAAAGGTCCTTTTGTCATTACTGACAAAATATCTCCAGTGGCCTATAAAATAAGAATCCCCAAAAATGAAGGTTTCATAGATAAATGGGTCCATATAAATCAATTGCGGGCATGTCATCCCAGATCCCAACTACAAGTCATAGAGGAAGAATGAAGTGTCATATCCCCAAATGCACTAAAGACGTACTGTAGTTTAAAGATGCCCAACTGATAAACATGAAGGCTCAAAATAACAAACTTTCTACATAAGAGACTGTCTATGAGGTATACGGTTGATCCTCATCAAATACCACTGACTTTAAGCCAATTCAAATACATGTGTCCTACATCTATTTGAAGTTGGAAGGGGGATTTATGTCAGAGTATATGAATATTATGATGAATATTACATATGTATACATATATATGTATACATATATATATATATATATATATATATATATATATATATATATATATATATATATATATGTATATTTTATACACTGTATATGTTAGATGAGACCTCAGGATTAATTGAACATGAGTTTGTTGAACACAGCTTTTAATCCACCGTGGTCCCAACCCCCTACCATATGGGTTAGCTGGGTGAATACACGTTTATCAGGATTGAGAATCAGCATAGCTTTTGAAGAACCACCTCCTGTGGTGTAAAACATACAAACATTTTTTTTCCTACTCATTTGACTATATATGCAGAGTTTTATAACTTCAGAACATTTGGTGATGAGAGAAAAGAATGTGTTCAAGGACCCCTTTGGAATTTGACACGTGTGATAACAACAGTTCTATCTCACTGAATCTCTGACATTTGAAAACGTACTGCAGACCCCATCTTGGGGGAAGGTGACACAAATAAAATTAAATACATTTTGCAAGGGGAACAATGCCAGTTTTCCAGGTATGTTTGGAATGATTCATGATATATATATTGAAATTAAGCACATTGTATTAAATAGATAATTGCTACAGGGGATATTTATATAGGAAATAAATTCAGATATACATAGAAATGATATATATGTTTTGAAAACATAAAAGATCTTACTTAGCCCCTGTGTTTCTAAGAATATAAATAAATACTTATGGACCATAGACATATGAATGCTTGGATCATCTCTAATAATTATTTCTATTTTTATTGCAGACAACCATTGGTCATGAGCATCAATCTATGCACTTAGAAAGAGATGGAATGCCTGCATGAAATGAATTAAATCATATCATATAAACGTGAAATAAATGTTTATAAAGTTTTAAATACATCTCTTAAAATATAGTGAGATGAAGATATGGAAGTTACTTTGATGTGATATGACTATGAGATATAAATTTTCTGTTAGGCTAAATAAAATATAAATTATTTTAATATAATGTTAGATATATGTGATGTTTCATATCAAAATGATCAGAAAATTCATTAAGATATAACTTATCCAAAACAAATATTATGAATAGTTGTCGCAGTAAATTATGATAAAATTAATAACCATTTCATAGAAATACTGATTTAAGTTGTTTCAAATGTTACTATGCCTGTTCATAATGCTGCCACCCGGTGTTGCCACGAGAGAACTACAGCCAGAAAGATTTTTGGCTGTTGGAAATGGGATATCCAGTTATCCAATAGAGGGACAAGGTTTCGAAGGGCCACCCATATTTCACACCAATGATTACAATATATAGTGTATACAGAAGGAAGGAGACACACTGGCTGCAGAGTTTTGTAACTGACTGAAACGGTTTTGCGTGGGACACAGTTAAACTATAAAAACAAAGTGGGCCATATTTCTCCTATTCCATTGCAATTACACTTATTTTATATGAGGTGTGAAATTGGATCTGTTGCGAAAATTGGAAACTGGATTGCTGTTATTTGGTGATGTATATAAAAGTTTTATTATAAGATAAGTCATATGCATAGCCTTTACAGTTAATAGATTTAAAGAGCAGATTATATTTTTAAACTGTGTGCCATTGTCTTAGATAGCTCTTAGCCTGCCTATTTGTATGCAAACATTTAAAATAAGCATTTATTATTACTGTATGTGGCAGAATAGGATAAATTGCAGTTAAATAGCAGAATATATATATTATCCTATTGTTTTATAAACACTGTTTAGAATTGTATTGCTTGGATGTTAAAAGACTTGTATATAAGGCTGGTTTCTTAAGATAAGCGTGTAGGAATTTTGCATAGCATATTTAAATAGTTTTCAAGCGCCTATAATATTATTTAGTTTCCTTTTATTGCAAATATACTTCAATATGTTCATAGATATTAACTAAATAAAAGAATTCAGGTATTTATATTAATTGTATGGTCTAGTAGATGCATGGTTAATTAGGGTTTCTATTTTTTTTGTATTGTGTTTATAACCCTGCCATAAACTGATATATTATTTGGATAGCACTACTAAGATTCTTATAAATATACTGACAGCTTTATAGGTATACCACAATCACATTGTCCCAGCAAAGCTAAACTGATTAGTGTTAGGACCAGTCTATTGTGGGACACCTTGTAAGTGGTGACTGGCTTAGCAGAATATGGCCATATTGTGTGACTAAGATCCCATCTTTATTTAAAATTTAAAAGCATATTTAACAGGCAAAAACTTTTTGCAGCATAAATATATGTTAATACTATTGTGAGATATTGATCCCAATTTTATTTTAACTATTTTAAGAATATTTAGCAGATACAAGTATATATAAATATGCTATAAATATGTGGACTTAAGTGGTTGGATGTGCACCAATACTTTTTGTTGTTTTGTAATTATTTTGGTCACTATGATAGCACTCCCACAATATGTGTGCTAAGATATAAAAAGTTTTTTTTTGGTGTGCTTAACCAAACCCCCTTGTTGTTGCATATACACACACACACACACACTATATATAGATTTTGGACCTCCCTGGGCAGGGAACTAGGTTAAATGGAGGAATCTTGTGCTTTGGATACACGGCTGGTGGTTTATACAATAGGGGTGGATTTTGGACATCGCTAGACAGGGCTTGGACAGTCCAAGGAGGAAAGAAACCAGGATCTAAAAAGAAAGAACCATGGGCTAAGAACCCCATTTAGGACAATCCTGCTAATTGAAGGAAACCTGTAAATGCTGCTGTTTTTACCAGTGTATTATCCTGCCTACATTCTCCATTTTTCCTCCCCACATAATTTTTTCCTAATGAGTTAGAAAGAAGCTTAAGAGAAATCTACAACAACCAAATATAGCTTAGTTTCCTCCCTCTACTAAGTTTAATTACTACCAATTACATTCCATCCAAATATTTTCACTTCTGCCCTGTTTACTCACCAGCTTTATAACTGTCAGTAAGGTGACAGCCAAAGTTGTACACCATATCCAGGTGCCTTCTCTCTTGCAGAAGATTTCCTATTTCCCGGAAAGCGTCTTGTGCCATTCCTTGTATCTTCCTGCGTGGCAGCCCAAGTTCATGTCTGTCACAGGCCCTTTCAATTACACGAAGCACGTCGCCATAATCAGGAAAACCATCCCGGGATTCATTGATGAATTTTTCTAGGCGACGATTGACCTCGGGGTAGCGAGTACCACGGTAAGGAATTCTCTGCTCTATCACTCTGCCAGTCAAACTAGGACAGTCTTTTAATTCACAAAGTTTCTGAAAAATAAGCAAAATCTTGCGCTTGAGTCGAGCCTCTTGAATGTAAGCAGAGTCCTCCTCCTCTAGGTCATCAAGAGTTAACTCTCTTTCCTGAAGCTTCTGGATCTCTCGAGAGTATATACGAAGAAGATTCTCCAGGTAACGTATTTGACGCTTGGACCCTGTTTTTTTCACTGGTTCCTCCTCTTCTTTTTCTTCATTTTCTTCTTTTACTTCTTCTACCTGTTTGACAGATGGCGTAGACTTAGTAGATGGCTTTAGGGTGAGCTTGCGCTTCTGGGAATTGGCCTTGAGTGACGTACAAAGCTCATTGATGTAAACATAGATTTTAGAGCGCTTGCTCTGAACCCGTGTAAGGCAGCGACCCAAAACATTACGGAACTCAACGGAAGAAAGATAAGTTTGGTTGGCATTAGCCAATCGCCCTTTGAGGAAAGGGATAACTTCTGGATGATCTTCTGTAAGGCCAGAGCAGTAATCCACAAACTAAAAACAAAAAAAAAATATATATTAATAAATAATATTAGATACTATGATATAAAAAGGAGAAAGAAATATAATGTGAAAGGTAATGGTTATACAAAGAAAATATGCAAAGATAGAAGGTTGATTAAGGGAGGAAATCCCAAAACGTTGTTGTGTTTTTAAAGATGAGATGAAATAAAGTTAAAGTTTTTTTTACACAACAGGTGCTAATTGAAATCAATTCCCTACTCTCCACTAATATTAATTACGACCATTCCATTATTTTGCTCCACAAACCAATCCCCAAACTCTTTAAGATACACAACAATGCCCTACTGATTATTTTAAACAAGTTATTCCCAGGCACTGGAAATCACCTATAATACCAACTACCCAGGAATGGTATCAGCAAGTTTGGAAAAACTTAATTTTTGTTAAGAACCTACCTGATAAATTAATTTCTTTGATGGTGGAGAGAGTCCACAAGCTAGTTACTGAAGGGATATACATTCCTACCAGGAGGGAGCAAAGTTTCCCAAACCTCAAATGCCTATAAATACACCTCCCACCTCACTCATACCTCAGTTTAATGTATAGCCAAGTTAGTGAGGTGAATAAAGAGTAAAAAGCATAAAAAAGTGGAACAGGATAAATAAGGTGCTTTATACAAAAAAAAATCATAACCCCCAAAAAATAGGTGGGTCTCATGGACTCTCGCCACCATGAAAGAAATACATTTATCAGGTAAGTTCTTACATAAATTATGTTTTCTTTCATATAGGTGGCAAGAGTCCACAAGCTAGTTACTGATGGGATATAATACCCAAGACGTGGAAGTCCACGAGTAACTATAGAGAGAGGGATAAAATACTTACCATATTTATTTCATTGCTAGGGGACTGTGAGTCCCCGCTTGATGATTGACATATGACACTGTTGTGACATTGTCTGTTTTAAACTGAATATACAATTCTCTAATAGAGGTCCAGCCTGAAGAGCTCTGAAAATAGCAGAGAGTTCTAAGATATTGATTGGTAACCTCGCCTCTCTAGGATTCCAAACTCCTTGTGCTGTCAGAGACCCCCAAACAGCTCCCCAACCTGTGAGACTTGCATCGGTTGTGATCACAGTCCAGGAAGGATGAACAAAGCAGGCCCCTTGAACAATAAGGTGATGGTTTAACCACCAAGTCAGAGAGAGTTGAGTGTTGGGATTTAAAGGGATAGGAAAGTCAAAATTAAACTTGCATGATTCAGAAAGAGCTTGTCATTTTAAGAAACTTAAAATTCACTTCTATTTTCAAATGTGCTTCGTTCACTTAGTATCCCTTGTCAAAAAATGAATACGCACATATCATACACTAGTGTGAGCTGCTGCTAATTGGTGCCTGCACACATTTGTCTCTTGTGATTGGATAAATAGATATTTTCAGCTTCCTGTCAGTAGTGCAATGCTGTCCCTTCAGCAATGGACAATGGATAAGAGAATGAAGAAAATTTGATAATAGAATTAAATTGGAAAGTTGTTTAAAATTGTGTGTTCTATCGGAATCATAAAAGAAAATTTTGAGGTTTACTATCCATTTAAGTATATCAGTTGTGATATCCGAGTATAATCCCTGCACCATTGGTGCAACATGCAAAGCTGTAGAGGTCTCATATGAAAATGAGCAAAAGGGATAGCGTCCGATGCTGCAATCATGAGACCTAAAACTTCCATGCACATAGCCACTGAACGGAATGATAGAGACTGAATGTTTAGACAAGCTGAAACCAATCTCAAATGTCTCTTTTCTATTAGGGATAGAGTCATGGACACTGAATCTATCTGGAAACCTAAAAAGGTGACCTTTGTCTAAGGAATCAAGAAACTCTTTGGTAAATTGATCATCCAACCATGTCTTTGAAGAAACAACAGCAGCTGTTTTGTGTGATATTCTGCTAAATGAAAAGATTGAGCTAGTACCAAGATATTGTCCAAATAAGGATTACAGATAGAAGGGCACCGAGAACTTTTGAGAATTTTCTTGGTGCTGTTGCAAGGCCAAAACGAAAGAGCAACAAATTGGCAATGCTTGTTTAGAAAAGAGAATCTCAGAAATCGATAGTGATCTGGATGAATCAAAATGTAAAGGTAAGCGTCCTGCAAGTCTATTGTGGACATGAAGTGACCTGAACAAAAGGCAGAATAGCCCTTATAGTCACCATCTTGAAAGTTGTGACTCTTACAAAATGATTTAAAGTTTTCAGATCCAAAATTGGTCTGAAAGAATTTTCCTTCTTTGGTACAATGACTAGATTTGAATAAAAAAAGCAATATTTGTTCCTGCTGCGGGACTGGGATAATTACCCCTAAAAGTTCTAGCTCTGAAACATATCTCAGAAAGGCTTGAGCTTTTATTGGGTTTTTTGGTACATGGGTAAGAAAGAATGTTCCCAAGGGAGGTCTTATTCTGAATCCTATTCGATACCCCTGAGAAATTATATTCTGAATCCACTGATTTTGGACAGAGTCTTTCCAAACTCTTTGAAATAGCTTTAGTCTGCCCCCTATCAGAAGAAATTGCTTGAGGCCTGCACCTTCATGGAGGTTTAGGGACAGGATTTGGTTTCTTATAAGGCTTGGATTTATTCCAATTCGGAGATGTTCTGAAATTAGAGCCAAAGGCATTAAGGGAAGGAGTGATTGTCTGTTCTCTAATCTGACGAAAGGAATGAAAATGATTATGAGCTTTTACCCTTAGATTCTTGTCTTGGGGCAGAAAAACTCCCTTCCCCCAGTGATAGTGAAAATAATAGAATAAAAAAAAAAAAGATAGCAATCTTGTTTAGATACCATGTCAGCATTCCAAGATTTAAGCCATAAAGCTCTTCTAGAGATTTAATATATAAAAAGGAAGCGTTGAAATAAGCAGTGATATAACAAGTGCTGCATATAGCATGCTAACAAAAAAATTAAAAAAATTAACACACAGGGCGATTTGGGGATGAAGTTTTATCCCCAAACATGTCAAGACATGCCTGTTTTTTTTTCCTTTCTTCAGACATGCTAAGAAATACTAAGATATGTTTCAAACTCAAACAAACCTGTTGTACAGCTATAATATATAAGGAGCACTAAACAACTGACTCAAGACACACACACACACACATATATATATATATATATATATATATATATATATATATATATATATATATATATAAACAATATAGAACAGCTTTACTTAAAAAGTGCCTAATCCATAGCTGAGAGTGTCTGTTAAAAAAGATACATTTTCCAAACTTACCGTTAAGACACCCATCCACATATAGCAGACAGCCAAACCAGTACTGAAACATATCAGCAGAGGTAATGGTAGAGGAGTATATTGTCGATCTATAAAGGGAGGCAAAAGATGAATCCATGCGACCGATTTACATAGAGCCTTATGAAAAGCTTTCCCATAGGCGAAAACATGATATCATCAGGCAATACTCCCTTCACATCTCTCAGACAAACACTAGACTTACAGAGGAACTGGGCTGCAATATGCTTAGAAGCGCCTTTCACTGAAGGACTCAAGCACATCATGCTTCAGCACCTCCTAAGGAGGCAAAGTGTTTAAAACTGAGGTATGAGTGAGGTGGGTGGTGTATTTATAGGCTTTTAAGGTTTGGGAAACTTTGCCCCCTCCTGGTAGGAATGTATATCCCATCAGTAACTAGATTGTGGACTCTCGCCACCTATATGAAAGAAAACTACACTACCAAATGTCAGACCAATAAGATATATATTTTGGGATTGCTGAATTGTTGCATATACAGTTATAAGGATTTCTTTGTTTTATTTTTGCTTTTCCAGTCGATATAGCCAAATTCATTAACATGATATAAAACATAATTTATGTAAGAACTTACCTGATAAATTCATTTATTTCATAGTAGCAAGAGTCCATGAGCTAGGGACGTATGGGATATACATTCCTACCAGGAGGGGGCAAAGTTTCCCAAACCTCAAATACCTATAAATACACCTCCCACCACACACATACCTCAGTTTAATGTATAGCCAAGTAGTGAGGTGTAAAAAGGAATAAAAAAAAGCATACAAAAAGAGGAACTAGAAAAGAAAATAATGTGCTTTTATACAAAAAAATCATAGCCACCAAAAAAAGGGTGGGTCTCATGGACTCTTGCCACTATGAAAGAAATCAATTTATCAGGTAAGTTCTTACATAAATTATGTTTTCTTTCATGTAAGTGGCAAGAGTCCATGAGCTACTGACGTATGAGATATGATACCCAAGATGTGGAAATCCACAGAGTCACTAGAGAGGGAGGGATAAAATAAAAATAGCTATTTCGGCTGAAAAAAATTAAATCCAAACAATAATTATGTTTTCTTAAATATCAAAAAACTCAAATCATAGGCAAAAAGAATCAAATTGAGTCAGCTGCCTGAAGAACTTTTCTACCAAAGACTGCAGCAGATACATCAAAATGATAAAATTTTGTAAATGTATGCAAAGAAGACCAAGTTGTTGCTTTGCAAATCTGATCAACTAAAGCTCCATTCCTGAAAGCCCAAGAAGTGGCAACTGATCTAGTAGAATGAGCTGTAATTCTCTGAGGCGGAGACTGCCCCGCCTCCAAATAAGCCTCGTGAAACAAAAGTTTCAACAAAGATGCCAAAGAAATGGCAGAGGCTTTCTGACCTTTCCTGGAACCAGAGAAAATAGCAAACAGACTAGAAGTCTTTCTGAAATTCTTAGTAGCCTCAACATAGTATTTCAAAGCTCTCACCACATCCAAAGAATGTAAAGATCTCTCAAGAGAATCCTTAGGATTAGGACACAAGGAAGGAACAACAATTTCCCTACTAATGTTGTTAGAATTCACAACCTTAGGCAAAAATGTAAACTAAGTTCGTAAAACCGCTTTATCTTGATGGAATATCAGATAAGGAGACTCACAAGAGAGCCGACAACTCAGAAACTCTTCTAGCAGAAGAGAAGCCAAAAGAAACAACACTTTCCAAGAAAGTAGTTTAATATCCAAAGAATGCATAGGCTCAAAAGGAGGAGCCTGCAAAATCCTTAAAACCAAATTAAGACTCCAAGGAGGAGAAATAGACTTGATATCAGGTTTGATACGAATCAAAGCCTGAACAAAACCGTGAATATCAGGAAGTTTAGCAGTCTTTCTATGAAATAAGACAGAAAGAGCAGAGATTTGTCCTTTCAAAGTATTTGCAGACAAACCCTTACCCAAACCATGCTGAAGAAACTGTAAAATCTGAGGAATTCTAAAAGAATGTCAAGAAAAAGTACGAGAGGAGCACCATGAAAAATAGGTTTTCCAAACCCGATAATAAATCTTCCTCGAAACAGACTTACGAGCCTGTAACAGTGTTAATCACTGAGTCAGAGAAACCTCTATGACTAAGAACTAAGCATTAAATTTCCATACCTTCGAATTTAGAGATTTAAGATCCTGATGGAAAAACGGCCCTTGAGATAGAAAGTATGGCCTTAAAGTGGCCAAGGCTGGCAACTGGACACTTGGACAAGATCCGCATACCAGAATCTATGAGGCCATGCAGGTGCTATCAGAAACACATGAGATTGTTCCATTATGATCTTGGAAATCATCCTTGGAAGAAGAACTAGAGGTGGAAAAATGTAAGCAGGTTGGTAAAACCAGGGAACTGCTAAAGCATCCACCATCTCTGTCTGAGGATCCTTGGATCTGGAAAGATATCTGGGAAGTTTCTTGTTCAAAAGAGAGGCCATCAAATCTATTTCTGGAAGACCCCACATCTGTACAATCTGATGAAACATATCTGGATGGAGAGACCACTCCCCTGGATGCAAAGTCTGACGACTAAGATAATCCGCTTCCCAATTTTCTACACCTGGAATATGAATCGCAGAAATGAGACAAGAGTTGAACTCCGTTCAAGAAAGTATCCAAAATACTTCTTTCATTGCTTAAAAGCTGCGAGTCCCTCCCTGATGATTGACATATGCCACTGTTGTGATATTGTCTGTCTGAAAAGTGCTCTCTTCAATAGAGGCCAAGCCTGATAAGCTTTGAAAATAGCACAGAGTTCTAAAATGTTGATTGGTAACCTCGCCTCTTGAGGTTTCCAAACTCCTTGCGCTGTCAGAGACCCGCAGACAGCTCCCAAACCTGTAAGACTTGCATCTGTTGAGATCACAGTCCAGGAAGGACGAACAAAAGAGGCCCCTTGAACAATCCCACGATGGTCCAACCACCAAGACAGAGAGTTGAATGTTGGGATTTAAGTATATCAGTTATGATATCCGAGTGTAATCCCTGCACCATTGATTCAGCATGCAAAGCTGCAAAAGGTCTCATATGAAAACGAGCAAAGGGGATCGCGTCCGATGCTGCAGTCATAAGACCTAAAACTTCCATGCACATAGCCACTGAAGGGAACGATCAAGACTGAAGGTTTAGACAAGCTGAAACCAATTTAATTTGCCTCTTGTCTGTTAAAGACAGAGTCATGGACACTGAATCAATCTGGAAACATAAAAAAGTGACCTTTCTTTGAGGAATCAAGAAACTCTTGTCAATTGATCCTCCAACCATGCCTTTGAAGAAACCACACTAGTTGTTTTGTGTGAGATTCTACTAAATGAAAAGACTGAGCTAGTACCAAGATATAGTCCAAATAAGGAAACACTGCAATACCCTGCTCTCCGATTACAGGCTGAAGGGCACCGAGAACCTTGGAAAAGATTCTTGGAGCTGTCGCTAGGCCAAATGGAAGAGCAACAAACTGGTAATGCTTGTCTAGAAAAGAGAATCTCATAAACCTATAGTGGTCTGGATGAATTGGAATATGAAGATAAGCATCCTGTAAGTCTATTGTGGACATAAAATGCCCTTGCTGAACAAAAGGCAGAGTAGTCCTTATAGTCACCATCTTGAAAGTTCGGACTCTTACAAAATGATTTAAAAGTTTCAGATCCAGAACTGGTCTGAAACAATTCTCTTTCTTTGGAACAATGAATAGATTTGAATAGAGCCCCAAACCCTGTTCCTGTAGAGGAACTGGAATAATCACCCCTGAAAGCTCTAGATCTGAAACACATCTCAGAAAAGCCTGAGCCTTCACAGGATTTGTTGGAACATGAGAAATAATCTTTCCACGGGAGGTCTTATTCTGAAACCTATTCAATATCCTTGAGACACAATATTCTGAATCCATTGATTTTGAACGGAACCTGACCAAATTTCCTGAAAGAATTTCAGTCTACCCCCCACCAGCTGAACTGGATTGAGGGCCGCACCTTCATGCAGTCTTGGGGGCTGGATTTGGTCTTTTATAAGGCTTGGTTTTATTCCAATTTGAAGATGGTTTCCAATTGGAACCAGAGGCCTTAGGGGAAGGAGTAGACGTGTGTTCCTTATTCTGAGAAAGGAACAAAAACTATTAGGAGCCTTAAATTTACCTTTAGACTTTTTATCTTGAGGTAAAAAAAAAAACTCCCTTCCCCCCAGTAATAGTGGAAATAATAGAATCCAATTGAGAACCAAATAAATTCTTACCCTGGAAAGATATATAGTAATCTAGATTTAGACACCATGTCAGCATTCCAAGATTTAAGCCATAAAGCTCTTCTGGCTAAAATAGCTAAAGACATAGATTTAACATTGATTTTAATGTCAAATATAGCACAAATTAAATGATTAGCATGTTGAAGCAGAAGAATAATGCTGGACAAATCATGATCTTCTACCTGACGGGCTAAACTGTCCAACCAAAAAGTTGAAGCAGCAGCCACATCAGCCATAGAAATGGCAGGTCTAAGAATATAACCAGAATGTAAATAAGCTTTGCTCAGATAAGATTAAATCTTTCTATTTAAAGGATCATTAAAAGAAGTACTATCTTCCAAAGGAATAATAGTACGTTTGGCAAGAGTGGAAATAGCCCCATCAACCTTAGGGACTTTTTCCCAAAACTCTAAAATAGCCACAGGAAAAGAATACGACTTCTTAAACCTAGAAGAAGGATTGAAAGAAGAACCAGGCTTAGACCATTCTTTAGTAATCATATCAGAAACAGCATATGGAACAGGAAAAACCTCAGGTGCAACCTTAGGAGGTTTAAAAACAGTATACAGGCAGTCCCCGGGTTACGTACAAGATAGGGACTTTAGGTTTGTTCTTAAGTTGAATTTGTATGTAAGTTGGAACAGGCACTTTTTTTAGGTGAAACTCTAGCCAAACATTTTTTTTTTGTTTTGGATAGCATAGGATAAAGTTTGTTTTGCTATCTGTGCCCCTGTTCAGAAAATTTCACATCACTTTCTGTCCTTGTGACAATTGGATTTTCAGTATTTTGGATTATCCTGGAAAGAAGGATTGTCGATAAAGCTCTATTTTCTCTGTATGTAAGTACGAGTTGTACTTAAGTCGGATGTCTGTAACCCGAGGACTGCCTGTATATGAGTTTACTGGCTTTGTTATCAAGAGGACTAGACTCTTCAATACCCAAAGTAACCAGAACTTCCTTTAATAAAGAATGAATATAATCAATCTTAAACAGATAGGAAGATTTGTCAATTTCAGAATCTGAATCAGGATCTTCTAAACCAGAAGAATCCTCATCAGCAGAGGATATTTCAGTATACTGTCGGTCAATACAAAGTTCATCAGAATTATGAGAAGTTTTAAAAGACCTTTTATGTTTATTTGAAGGCGGAATAGCAGACATAGCCTTATCTATAGCTGCAGCAATATAATTCTTTATATCTGCAGGAAAATCAGGTACATTAAACATTGAAGGAACAGACGATATATTAGTACTAATAGAAACATGCAAAAGCTTATAATGACAGATGCCACATAATTGGGCTGAAGAATTAACATCAGTTAATTTACAACAGACACTCTTTGGTAGAACTGTGTTCAGGCAACATGGTTTCTACAGCAACATCAGAGGCAGGATCAGATTGAAACATCTTGCAAAATGTAAAAAGAAAAAAAAACAACCTTTAAACAAAATATCCAATATCCTCATATAGCAGTTTCAGGAATGGGAAAAAATGCTTATGCTAAAGTAGGATGCAATAAAATCTTAATAATATGAAGAGAACCAGAAACATTAAAGGAAGAGGGTAAAATACAAAAACTTTTTGGCGCCAAGTATGATGCAAAAAGGAAGGAAAAGATTTTTTGGTGCCAAAGCTAACATCAGGAAATGACGCAACTCACGTCATAACAAGCACTACTTTGCACCAAAACAACATGCGTCCACAAAGACGCAGGAAATGACTAAACTTACGTCACCTTAGACGCAATTTTGCACCAAAAAAAATTTCTGCGCCATAAAAAACTGCATTTTGCGTCCTCGTGAGCCTAGTTTGCCCACAAAAATTTGGAAAAGAAAGTCAAATTGAAAGAACTGGAACCCCAAGTAAGAAAAACAATTAAAAATAATCTTCCCAAACATAAATTCCATACTGAAACTGATAGTATGCAGAAAAGGAAAATATACATAGACCTGACTCTTGGCAAATATAAGCAAAAGTAAACTTATGCTTACCTGATAAATTAATTTCTTCTATGGTACGACGAGTCCACAGACTCATCCTTTACTTGTGGGATATTATCCTCCTGCTAACAGGAAGTGGCAAAGAGCACCACAGCAGAGCTGTCTATATAGCTCCTACCTTAGCTCCACCCCCAGTCATTCGACCGAAGGTACAGGAAGAAAAAGGAGAAACTAAAAGGTGCCGAGGTGACTGAAGTTTAAAATAAAAAAATATAATCTGTCTTAAAAAGACAGGGCGGGCTGTGGATTCGTCGTACCATAGAAGAAATTAATCAGGTAAGCATAAATTTACTTTTCTTCTATAAGGTACGACGAGTCCACGGATTAATCCTTTACTTGTGGGATACAATACCAAAGCTACAGGACACGGATGAACGGGAGGGACAAGACAGATGGCTAAACAGAAGGCACCACTGCTTGAAGAACTTTTCTCCCAAAAATAGCCTCAGAAGAAGCAAAAGTATCAAATTTGGAAAATTTGGAAAAGGTATGAAGCGAAGACCAAGTCGCAGTCTTACAAATCTGTTCAACAGAAGCATCATTTTTAAAAGACCAAGTGGAAGCCACCGCTCTAGTAGAGTGAGCTGTAATTCTTGCAGGAGGCTGCTGTCCAGCAGTCTCGTATGCCAAACGGATGATGCTTTTCAGCCAAAAGGCAAGAGAGGTAGCCGTAGCTTTTTGACCTCTACGTTTTCCAGAATAGACAACAGAGAAGATGTTTGACGGAAATCTTTGGTCGCTTGCAAGTAAAACTTCAAAGCACGAACCACGTCCAAGTTGTGCAACAGACGCTCCTTCTTAGAGGAAGGATTAGGACACAGAGAAGGAACAACAATTTCCTGATTAATATTCTTATTAGTAACAACCTTAGGAAGGAATCCAGGTTTGGTACGCAAAACCACCTTATCAGCATGGAAAACAAGATAAGGCGAGTCGCATTGCTACGCAGATAGTTCAGAAACTCTTTGAGCCGAAGAGATAGCAACTAAAAACAGAACTTTCCAAGATAGAAGCTTAAAGGGACACTGTACCCAAAAATTTTCTTTCGTGATTCAGATTGAGCATGAAATTTTAAGCAACTTTCTAATTTACTCATATTATCAAATTTTCTTCAGTCTCTTGGTATCTTTATTTGAAATGCAAGAATGTAAGTTTAGATGCCGGCCCATTTTTGGTGAACAGCCTGGGTTGTCCTTGCTGATTGGTGGATAAATTCATCCACCAATAAAAAAGTGCTGTCCAGAGTACTGAAACCAAAAAAAGCTTAGATGCCTTCTTTTTCAAATAATGATAGCAAGAGAACGAAGAAAAATTGATAATAGGAGTAAATTAGAAAGTTGCTTAAAATTGCATGCTCTTTATGAATTACAAAAGAAAAATGCATGGAATGCATAGGTTCAAACGGAACCCCTTGAAGAACTTTAAGAACTAAATTCAAACTCCATGGCGGAGTAACAGGTTTAAAAACAGGCTTGATTCTAACTAAAGCCTGACAGAACGACTGAACCTCTGGAAAATCTGCCTGACGCTTGTGCAGTAAAATTGATAAAGCAGATATCTGTCCCTTTAGGAAATTAGCTGATAGCCCCTTCTCCAATCCTTCTTGGAGAAAGGACAAAATCCTAGGAATCCTGATCTTACTCCATGAGTAGCCTTTGGATTCGCACCAATAAAGATATTTACGCCATATCTTATGATAATTTTTCCTAGTGACAGGCTTTCGAGCCTGAATCAAGGTATCTATGACCGACTCAGAGAATCCCTGCTTGGATAAAATCAAGCGTTCAATCTCCAGGCAGTCAGCCGCAGAGAAACTAGATTTGGAACGGACCTTGAATGACAAGGTCCTGTCTCAGTGGCAGAGTCCATGGTGGTAGAGATGACATGTCCACCAGGTCTGCATACCAAGTCCTGCGTGGCCATGCAGGTGCTATCAAAATCACTGAAGCTCTCTCCTGTTTGATTCTGGCAATCAGACACGGAAGGAGAGGAAAAGGTGGAAACACATAAGCCAGGTTGAACGACCAAGGTACTGCTAGAGCATCTATCAGTACTGCTTGGGGATCCCTTGATCTGGAACCGTAACAAGGAAGTTTGGCATTCTAACGAGATGCCATCAGATCCAATTCTGGTGTGCCCCATTGATGAATCAATTGTGCAAACACCTCCGGATGGAGTTCCCACTCCCCCGGATGAAAAGTCTGACGACTTAGAAAATCCGATTCCCAGTTCTCCACTCCTGGGATATAGATGCAAGGGTGAGTCTCTACCCATTGAATATCGCTCTCAGTTCTAGAATATTTATCGGGAAGAGAGCCTCCTCCTGAGTCCACACACCCTGAGCTATCAGGGAATTCCAGACTGCACCCCAGCCCAATAGGCTGGCGTCCGTTGTCACTATGACCCATGCTGGCCTGCGGAAACACATTCCCTGGGACAGATGATCCTGTGACAACCACCAAAGAAGAGAGTCTCTGGTCTCTTGATCCAGATTTATCTGAGGAGATAAATCTGCATAATCCCCATTCCACTGTTTGAGCATGCATAGTTGCAGTGGTCTGAGATGCAATCGAGCAAACGGAACTATGTCCATTGCCATTACCATTAGTCCGATTACCTCCATACACTGAGCCACTGACGGCCGAGGAATGGAATGAAGAGCTCGGCAGGTGGTTAAAATCTTTGATTTCCTGACCTCCGTCAGAAAAATTTTCATGTCCACCGAATCTATCAGAGTTCCCAGGAATGGAACTCTTGTGAGAGGGATAAGTGAACTCTTTTTTACGTTCACCTTCCACCCGTGAGATCTTAGAAAAGCCAACACGATGTCCGTGTGAGATTTGGCTAGTTGGTAAGTTGACGCCTGAATTAAGATATCGTCCAGATAAGGTGCCACTGCTATGCCCCGCGGCCTGAGAAATGAAAAAAGGGACCCTAGCACTTTTGTGAAAATTCTGGGAACTGTGGCCAACCCAAAGGGAAGAGCCACAAACTGGTAATGCTTGTCCAGGAAGGCGAACCTGAGGAAATGGTGATGATCTTTGTGGATAGGGATGTGTAGAAACGCATCCTTTAAGTCCACGGTGGTCATATATTGACCCTCCTGGATCATTGGTAAAATAGTCCGAATGATCTCCATCTTGAAGGATGGGACTCTGAGGAATTTGTTTAGGATCTTGAGATCTAAAATTGGTCTGAAGGTTCCCTCTTTCTTGGGAACCACAAACAGTTCTGTTTTCGGAACTGGGCAGATCACTCCCATGGTATAGAGGTCTTCTACACAGCATAAGAACGCCTCTCTTTTTGTCTGGTTTACAGACAATTGAGAAAGATGGAATCTGCCCCTTGGAGGAGAATCCTTGAAATCTAGAAGATAGCCCTGGGTTACGATTTCTAACGCCCAGGAGTCCTGAACGTCTCTTGCCCAAGCCTGAGCAAAGAGAGAAAGTCTGCCCCCTACTAGATCCGGTCCCGGATCGGGGGCTACCCTTCATGCTGTCTTCGTGGCAGCAGCGGGCTTCTTGGCCTGTTTACCTTTGTTCCAAGTCTGGTTAGGTCTCCAGACCGACTTGGATTGAGCAAAATTCCCCTCTTGTAGAGGTACCATCTTTGAAGTTTCGAAAGGAACGAAAATTATTTTGTTTGGTCCTCATCTTATTTGTCTTATCCTGAGGAAGGGCATGGCCTTTTCCTCCAGTGATGTCTGAAATGATCTCTTTCAGTTCAGGCCCGAATAGGGTCTTACCTTTGAAAGGGATGGCTAAAAGCTTAGATTTCGATGACACATCAGCAGACCAGGACTTAAGCCATAACGCTCTACGCGCTAAAATGGCAAAACCTGAATTCTTTGCCACTAATTTAGCCAGTTGAAAAGCGGCATCTGTAATGAAAGAATTAGCTAGTTTGAGAGCCCTAATTCTATCCAGAATATCATCCAATGGGGTCTCAACCTGAAGAGCCTCCTCTAGAGCCTCGAACCAAAAAGCAGCTGCAATAGTTACAGGAACAATGCACGCTATAGGTTGCAGAAGAAAACCCTGATGAATAAATATTTTCTTTAAGAGACCCTCTAATTTTTTATCCATACGATCTTTGAAAGCACAACTGTCCTCAATAGGTATAGTTGTACGCTTAGCCAGGGTAGAAATAGATCCCTCCACCTTAGGGACCGTCTGCCATGAGTCCCGCATGGCGTCTGATATGGGAAACATTTTCTTAAAAGTAGAAGGGGGAGAAAACGGAATACCTGGTTTATCCCACTCCTTAGTAACAATGTCTGAAATCCTCTTAGGGACCGGAAAAACATCAGTGTAGACAGGAACCTCTAGATATCTGTCCATTTTACACAATTTCTCTGGAACTAAAATAGGGTCACAATCATCCAGAGTCGCTAAAACCTCCCTGAGCAATAAGCGGAGGTGTTCTAGTTTAAATTTAAAAGCCGTCATATCTTTCCTGAATCAGAAATCTGTCCCTCAGACAGCAAATCCCTCACCTCCAACTCAGAACATTGTGAGGGTACATCGTATATGGCTAATAAAGTGTCAGAGGGCTCAGCATTTACTCTCACACCAGACCTACTGCGCTTCCCCTTCAACCCAGGCAGCTTAGATAAAACCTCTGTGAGGGTAGTATTCATAACTGCGGCCATATCTTGCAGGGTGAAAGAATTAGACGCACTAGAAGTACTTGGCGTCACTTGTGCGGGCGTTAATGGTTGTGACACTTGGGGAGAATTAGATGGCATAACCTGATTCCCTTCTGACTGAGAATCATCCTGTGACATACTTTTATTAGCTAAAATATGTTCTTTGCAATTTATTGACCATTCAGTGCATGAGGGACACATTCTAAGTGGGGGTTCCACAATGGCTTCTAAACACATTGAACATTGGCTTTCCTCAATGTCAGACATGTTGAACAGGCTAGTAATGACCACAAACAAGCTTGAAAACACTTTATTTAGTGAAAAAATAACAATCTGAAAAAAAACGGTACTGCGCCTTTAAGAGAAAAAAAGCATACACGTTCTGCAAAACTGCCTTAAAATACACCAATCCTTTCAATTTTTTTGATATACAAATAATGCAGCTGAGATTGCCCCACAAAGAAAGGAACAGTTAACCCTTTACTGTGTAAAACAGGATCGTTAATAGGCCTAAATCCGGACAAAAACACCCCCTGCACCTTGCCACAGCCCTGCTGTAGCGCTTACCTGCCCTCAGGGGTTGGAAAAATGGAGTTAAAGCTTTGATTTGGCCCAACACTTCCACAAGGGCCCACCGGAGTTGGAGCTTGCTGCAATTACAACTGCGCAACTGAGGCGCGAAAATAGGCTCCGCCCATCTCACTCAATGTTTTTACAGCCTAAAGGAACCGCACCCGAGCGTTTCCAAACTAGCCATGTGGGTTCTAAAACCCAAACCAGAAGCCAAGTGTACCCTCAATAAAGTCACAAAAAAACGTTATTGAAATAAACTCTTTCAGTTCCCAAAAATGTTATCAGCACTCCCAGTTCACAAAACGTTTGCCTGCAGTGTCAACCATTTTTTTATTAGCCCCTTATGCAAGCTTAGTAATACCCCTCTATATCTTTTAGGATTACTGCTTACCCTCTCCCTCATGGGGATATTGTCAGCCAATTCTGAAATACCACAGTCTCTCCAGAAAAAAATGACTGAACATACCTCACTGCTTATAGCATGAAAGGGTTCCTCACACTAAAGTTTCTTGTACTCCTCAGCCATTCTGTGGGAACTTCTCTGGATCTTAGTGACAAAGGCTAAGATCATCAGCCTCCAGGCAGAAGTCTTCATCCATCTGCAGCCTGAGAGTAAATAGTACACACCGGTACCATTTAAAATAAAAAACTCTTGCTTGAAGAAATAAAAAACGAATATTTTATCACCTCTTTCACTTTACCCTTCCTAGTACTTAGAGTAGGCAAAGAGAATGAATGGGGGGGTGGAGCTAAGGGAAGAGCTATATAGACAGCTCTGCTGTAGTGCTCTTTGCCACTTCCTGTTAGCAGGAGGATAATATCCCACAAGTAAAGGATGAATCCATGGACTCGTCGTACCTTATAGAAGAAATACATATATTTAAAACTTGATAACATAAAGCGCCAAACATAGCTAAGAGTGTCTTAAAAAAATTATACATACTTACCAGAAGACACCCATCCACAAACGGCCAAACCAGTACTGAAAAATATCAGCAGAGATAATGGTATAGGAGCATAAAGTCGATCTGAAAAGGGAGGCAGTGCATGAATCCCTGCGACCGATTACAGAGAGCCTTTGAAAGGATTTCCCATGGGTGAAACCACTAAATCAACCGGCAGTACTCCCTTCACATCCCTCTGACAAACACTGTACTCTGAGAGGAATTGGGCTTCAAAATGCTTAGAAGCACATTTCACAGAAGAAAATCAAGCACATCTTGCTTTACCACCTCCACAGGAAGGTATAGTTTGTAAAACTGAGGTATGTGTGTGGTGGGAGGTGTATTTATAGGCATTTTGAGGTTTGGGAAACTTTGCCCCCTCCTGGTAGGAATGAATATCTCATACGTCACTAGCTCATGGACTCTTGCCACTTACATGAAAAAAGAAAATTTATGCTTACCTGATAAATTTATTTCTTTTTTGACGGGATGAGTCCACGGATCATCTTAATTACTAATGGGATATTCACCTCCTGGTCAGCAGGAGGAGGCAAAGAGCACAACAGCAGAGCTGTTAAATAGCTCCTCCCTTCCCTCCCGCTCCAGTCATTCGACCGAAGTTAGGAAGAGAAAGGAAAAGCCAAGGTGCAGAGGTGTCTGAAGTTTACAATAACGCACAACCTGTCTAAAAGAACAGGGCGGGCCGTGGACTCATGTAAAAAAAGAAATAAATTTATCATGTAAGCATAAATTTTCTTTTCTTTTTTAAGACACAATGAGTCCACGGATCATCTTAATTACTAATGGGATTCAATACCCAAGCTAGAGTACACAGATGATACGGGAGGGACAAGACAGGTAACCTAAACAGAAGGCACCACTGTTTGAAGAACCTTTCTCCCAAAAGCGGCCTCAGCCGAAATAAAAGTATCAAATTTGAAGAACTTTGAAAAAGTCTGAAGAGAGGACCAAGTTGCAGCCTTGCAAATCTGTTCCACAAAAGCTTCATTCGTGAATGCCCATGAGGAAGCAACAACCCTCGTAAAAATGAGTCGTAACTCTCTCTGGAGGCTGCTGTCCAACAGTCTCATATGCAAAACGTATGATACTCTTCAGACAAAAAGAAAGAGAAGTAGCCGTAGCCTTCTATCCCTTACGTTTTCCCGAGAAAACTTTAAAGCATGGACCACATCCAAATTGTACAGAGTCGTTCCATCTGAGAAGAAGGATTAGAACACAAGGAAGGAACAACAATCTCCTGATTAATGTTCTGATCAGAAAGAACCTTAGGAAGAAATCCTAATTTAGTACGTAAAACTATCTTATCTGAATGGAAAATAAGGTAAGGAGACTCATACTGCAATGTCGAGAGCTCTGACAATCTACGAGCAGAAGAAATAGCAACAAGAAATAAAACTTTCCAAGATAACAACTTAATATCTAAGGAATGCATAGGCTCAAACAGAGCCCCTAGAAGAACTTTGAGAACTAAATTCAGACTCCATGGAGGAGTAACTGGTATGAACACAGGCTTGATCCTGACCAAGGCCTGACAAAATGATTGTACATCTGGAACATCCGCCAGACGTTTGTGAAACAAAATAGATAAGGCAGAGATTTGACCCTTTAGGGAACTAGTCGATAAGCCTTTCACCAAACCTTCTTGGAGAAAAGACAAAATTCTAGGAATCCTAACTCTACTCCATGAGTAGCCTTTGGATTCACACCAATAGAGATATTTATGCCATATCTTATCTTATCTTCCTAGTTACAGGCTTACGAGCCTGAATCATAGTCTCTATGACCGAGTCAGAAAAACCTTGCTTGGATTGAAGTAAGCATTCATCTCCAAGCAGTCAGCTTTCTAGGAAATTAGATTTGGGTGATGGAAGAACCCTTGAACTAGAAGGTCCTTCCTCAACGGAAGTATCCAAGGTGGCAGAGATGACAAGTCCACCATATCAGTAAACCAAATCCTGTGAGAATCAGGCTGGAGAAAACTTCCGGAAGAAAAAAAAGACTGCCTGCTCAGGAAGTCCGCCTCCCAGTTATCCACCCCTGGAATGTGGATCGCCGACAGCCAACAAGAATGGGCCCCGCCCACTGAATTATCTTGGTTACCTCTGTCATCGCTAAGGAACTCCTCGTTCCTCCCTGATGATTGATGTCAGCCACTGAAGTTATGTTGTCCGACTGGAACCTGATAAACTGGGCCAAGACTAACTGAGGCCAGAAGAGCATGGAAGATCGCTCTCAGCTCCAGGATGTTTATAGGAAGAACAGACTGTGACTGAGTCCACACAGCCTGAGCCTTTAGGGAACCCCAGACTGCTCCCCACCCCAGAAGGCTGGCGTCTGTTGACACAATCACCCCAGATGGTCTGCGAAAGCAGGTTCCCTGGGAAAGATGATCCAGAGACAACCACCATTAAAAAAAGAATCCCTTGTCTCCTGCTCCAGTAATATTCGAGGAGACAAATCCGCATAATCTCCGTTCCATTTGCCATAGCATGCTTAACTGCAGAGATCTGAGGCGGAACCAAGCAGACGGGAAGATGTCCATTGCCGCCACCATCAGCCCGATTACCTCCATGCACTGAGCCACTGATGGCCGAGGAGTGGACTGAAGGAATCGACAAGTATCGATAAGCTTTGATTTCCTGACTTCCATCAGAAAAATCTACATTGATAGGGAATCTATTATAGTTCCCAAGAAAGTTACCCTTGTATTTGGGACTAAAGAACTCTCTTCCAAATATACCTTCCAACTGTGAGATCGCAGGAAGGATAACACCAAGTCTGTGTGGAATCTTGCTTGTTCTAAAGATGGTGCCTGGACTAGGATGTCGTCCAGATAGGGCACCACTGCAATGTTCCTTAACCGAAGCACCGCCAACAGTGACCCCAGATCATTTGTGTCTTTTTTTTTAAATTCTGGGAGCTGTGGCAAGACCGAAGAGAAGAGCCACGAACTGGTAATATTTGTCCAGAAAGGAAAAACCTTAGAAACTTGTGATGATTCTTGTGAATGGTGATGTGCAGGTACGCGTCCTTTAAATCCACTGTTGTCATAAACTGACCCTCTTGGATCAGAGGAAGAATGGAACGAATAGTTTCCATCTTGAAGGACGGTACTCTGAAAAAAATCGTTTAGACTCTTGAGATCTAAAATTGGTCTGAAGTTTCCCTCTTCTTTAAGAACCACGAACAGATTGGAGTAAAAACCCCGACCTTGTTCCTGTATTGGAACTGGAAAAATCACGCAGCGTAAGAACGCCTCTCTTTTTGTCTGATCTGCAGATAATCTTGAAAGTAGAGACCTGCCTCTGGGAGGAAAACTACTGAACTCTAGTTTGTATCCCTGGGACACTATTTCTATTGCCCAGGGATACTGAACATCTCTAACCCAAGCCTGAGCAAAGAAGAAAGTCTGCCCCCTACAAGATCCGGTCCCGGATCGGGGGCATGCCCTTCATGCTGTCTTTGATTCGACAGCAGGCTTTTTGGATGGTTTTCCTTTTATTCCAAGATTGATTGGGTCTCCATGCAGGTGAGGTCTGTACCCGATTGGAGGCGGCAGAGGAAGAATTTCCCTTGAAATTTCAAAAGGAAAGAAAATTGCTCTGTCGTCCTTATATGTTTGTTTCTCTTATCTTGAATGAGAAGATGACCCTTACCGTGATATCAGAGATAATCTCCGACCGGCCAGATCCAAACAAGGTCTTCCCCTTGTAAGGAATCATCAAAAGATTATACTAAGATGAGGCATCCGCAGACCAAGACCTTTCCGTAACGCTCTGCGACCATATGGTAAAGCCTGAAATCTCAGCTCCCAGACCAAAACCTGAAGGGGAGCATCTGAAATAAAGGAGTTGGTTAGCTGAATCGCCTTTATCCTATCCTGGAATTCCTCGAGAGGAGTATCTGAACGAATATGATCAGACAACGCATCAACCAGTACGCCGCCGCACTGGTAAGAGAGCAATACAAACCATAGGTAATTTTAACCCCTGACCGACACACATCCTTTGATAGGATCTGCTCTATTTGGAGAAAAGGGGGAACCCCCCTATCCAATCATTGTAGCCCTATTTGGTACAAACAAAGCTTCTACCATGAAGGGCACGTCAAATTGTTTATATAGCTTACTGGACTTATTAGGATTGACCAACGTTCAGGGTAGCATCCTTAAGTAGCAAACGGAGGTGTACAAGCTTAGTTTAAGCTTGTACAACCTCAGTACTAAAAAAAGGAATTACCCAGACAGAGTCTGAGATTTCCTCCTTATATACTACCGAAGAATCTTCCTCTACAGGCCTCAAGGAAGAAAATTCGGAATAGCGACTACAGTATCAGCAAAATTAACTGATTAAATACATTTCCTCAATTGTTTTCCCTAGCATGAGAAAAACAAACAATGCAACATATATCGATCGCTTCAATGATATTAGGAGGCAATGTCTTGCAAAGGGCACTGCATGTGTGGGCTATCAAAAAATTAAATTTTTTAATATCCCTATAGAAAAATCTCTCACAACATAAAGAATAGAGAAAGGGATTGGTGTTACCACATTTGTTTTCAAATAATGAGACTTACATATAGGTGATTATCAAATAAAAAAACTGACACAGAAAAAACATTACTGTCTCTTTAATTTTTAAAATAACTTTTTTATGCACTTTACTGTGTCTCTAACTTTTAAAGTGTAACCCTTATTATTTATCACTGCGAGGTACTTGGGCCCTTGTGTAAACATGTCTGATTCGGTACACGATATTGCAACCACTTCTACGCCTCAGCAAACCTAGCTGAGGTGCCTGGCAGCCCTTCTGCTCCACAAAAATTCCGGACTCATTGCTATAGTTCTGTCTTGTACTAAGAACAAACACCTAGATTTCTCCACTGTTCCTTCCGATAACGGAAGTTTTAGCAATGTGGTGCGCAACAACATTGGCGCCACACGAAAACTCTGCCCATCGTGGGCGTTACCAAAAACCATTTCCCGGTCGCCATTAATATTTTACAAATGAAAGCGTTGGGAGACCAACAACAGACCGCTCCAGCCTCAAACAGCATGGCAACACTAGTCTGTATCAACATGCAATGTACTGGGCAGATGCCAGTCCCAGACATACAGCATAAACGTGGAACCACCTCACATTGAGCTTGCAGTATTAGCCCACATCAACATGCAATGTATTGGGTAGCTGTCAGTCCCAGACACACAGTGCAAACGTGGAACCACCCCACATTGAGCCCGCAGCACTAGCCCACATCAACATTCAATGTATTGGGTAGCTGTTCGTCCTAGACTCTCACATTGAGCCCGCCATTGAGCTTGCAGTTATAGCTTATTTCAATATGCAATGTCCCGGTCGGCTATTAATAAACCGCAGGGAGGAGAGCTAATGTATCACATACAGCCCCAGTGCCTGCGTCCAACTGTCTAAGGTGTCCCCTAAAACGTCTAGGAGAATTAATGCCCAAATTTAATGAGGTATAAATAAAAAATAAAGTGTCTAACCTTTTTCTGAGCTTACTTCCACTCCCCAGAAAGAAAGTCAGCACTTACCTCATTTTCTGCCTGAAAGCAAGGCAATTCCAGGTTTAAGAGGTCCTCTCCCTCCCAATTAACCTGTAATATAACGAAAGTCCTGAGTAAATATCCCTCAGGTTTTCTTGGTAAGGGCAGCATTCAATGTATGGGAGGCGCAGTGAGAATTATGTCCCACTGCTGTAAGTTCCCATTGCTCTAAAGCCACCAAAGCTCTACTGAAGAGACTGATATGGACTATGGCTACACCCTAGAACAAAGCAGCACAATCGTGCACTACTTTAAAAATAATAAATTCTTGATTGAAGAATCTAATCTAACACCTCACTTTGCCACTTCCTATCACTAACGTAGGCAAAGAGAATGACTGGGGTGGGAGGGAAGTGAGGAGCTATTTAACAGCTCTGCTGTGGTGCTCTTTGCCTTCTCCGCTGACCAGGAGGTGAATTTCCCATTAGTAATTAAGATGATCCGTGGACTCATCGTGTCTTAAAAAAGAAATCTATTTTACGTATCAAATTTAGTCTTGGAGGTGTTTATTTTTTTTCTATTCATTTCAATTTATTTTTTTCTCTTGGTTTTTCTCTATTTTTCAGATTATTTACATTTGTAGGTTATATTTCTGCCACAGCAGCAAGCACCTTTTTAAGAATACTCATGATTAAAGGGATACTGAACACAATTTTAAGCAACTTTCTAATTTACTCCTATTAATTTTTCTTCGTTTTCTTGCTATCTTTATTTGAAAAAGCAGGAATGTAAGCTTACGAGCCGGCCCATTTTTGGTTCAGACCTTGGATAGCTCTTGCCGATTGGTGAATACCATTTAGCCACCAATCAGCAAGTACAACCTAGGTGCTGAACTAAAGATGGGCCGGCTCGTAAGCTTACATTCCTGCTTTTTTAAATAAAGATACCAAGAGAATGAAGAAAAATAGATAGTAGGAATAATTTAAAAAGTTGCCTGCTCTATCTGAATCATGAAAGAAAAAAATGTGGGTTCAGTATCCCTTTAATTATATGGACACCACTTTAACTGGGACTATGCTTACTGGACTTATAATTGCTCCTTAAAGGACTACCGCTCCATGCATGGTGTACAATATTTATTTTTCTTGCCGCTGTTGTGTTGCAATTGAATATTATCTCAATAAAAAAAATCAAAAGTTATTTACACAAAGTAGTGCTGTGGACCAAGATTTGTTGGATATTGGAATGAGGATTGATCATACTCCAAATTCTGCATCAGCACTAATATAATCCAGGAGAGTAAAAATGCTGTTTGTACAAGAAGGACTTCATTAAAAGGTTGTTGGCAAAGAGATAAAAAGAAACAAGGAGTGAGAATTTAATGGAAGGAAGAGAGAAAAAGAGAGAGAAAAAAAAAAGTGCATTTGTGTTTAGAGAGGTAGTATTCAGAGATTAGTCTAAGATTTAGACAACAGCCACATGTGATAATGTAGATTAAGAAGTGGGTTAAACTAAACCTGAGAAATTCACAAATTATTCCCTGGATCCTGCATTTCAAATGTTTTCTTTTAAATAGCCATAAACCTAACACAAATACACGTAGCCATACACCTAACACAAATACACGTAGCCATACACCTAACACAAATACACGTAGCCATACACCTAACACAAATACACATAGCCATACACCTAACACAAATACACATAGCCATACACCTAACACAAATACACGTAGCCATACACCTAACACAAATACAAGTAGCCATAGACCTAACACAAATACACATAGCCATACACCCAACACAAAAATCAGTTTGCATGAACAATAAAAAAGTACCCAAGTATTATCCTCAACTCCTTCACAGCACTAAAAAAAAACTACTCATGGGCCCTATAAAATTGAGACCTTCTCTCATTTAAACCCTGCATTACATCAAAATAATCTTATTTCCTAAACCAAACCTTCAGACTCTTCCCTTGCCCCGGAAAACACTGCAAATAGCCTCTATTCAAGGCTATATACATGCCCAATGTGATAAGCAAATTTTTTTTAAACTGTACACACTTTTATAGACCCTGCACACTGTCCTAACATTCCACCTTCTGGGAAAAGAACAATCCACAAACATCCTCTTTTCCAGACCAAATATTTTCCTGAAACATTAACTTCCCTGGACAATGAACAGACCACGAACATTCTTTTACAGAACTGTACCTACTCCAAAAAACATTGCCGACCTATACAGCACCCCACTTGGGTAACAAAACAAAAAAAGTTTGAAAGGGCATATAAGAAGTACAGACAGGTGAAACAAGAGAAACAGATGCAAAATAACATAGATAGATGGATGGATGGATGGATGGATGGAGAGAACAAACAAAATAATGCGTTTAAAGGGACATTGAACCCAACTTTTTTCTTTTATGACATAGACAAAGCATGCAATTTTAATTAAGTTTCTAATTCACTTCTGGAGTGCTGGTCCAGGGAGAGGAGCAGGGGAGCAGTGGCCCAGAGAGAGAGAGAGAGAGGAGCAGTGGCCCAGAGAGAGAGAGAGAGGAGCAGTGGCCCAGAGAGAGAGAGAGAGAGAGAGAGGAGCAGTGGCCCAGAGAGAGAGAGAGAGAGAGGAGCAGTGGCCCAGAGAGAGAGAGAGAGAGAGAGAGGAGCAGTGGCCCAGAGAGAGAGAGAGAGAGAGGAGCAGTGGCCCAGAGAGAGAGAGAGAGAGAGAGAGAGAGAGAGAGAGAAGCAGTGGCCCAGAGAGAGAGAGAGAGAGAGAGAGAGAGAGAGAAGCAGTGGCCCAGAGAGAGAGAGAGAGAGAGAGAGAGAGAGAGAGAGAGAGAGAGAGAGAGAGAGAGAGAGAGAGAGAGAGAGAGAGAGAGAGAGAGAGAGAGAGAGAGAGAGAGAGAGAGAGAGAGAGAGAGGAGCAGTGGCCCAGAGAGAGAGAGAGAGAGAGAGAGAGGAGCAGTGGCCCAGAGAGAGAGAGAGAGAGAGGAGCAGTGGCCCAGAGAGAGAGAGAGATGAGCAGTGGCCCAGAGAGAGAGAGAGAGGAGCAGTGGCCCAGAGAGAGAGAGAGAGGAGCAGTGGCCCAGAGAGAGAGAGAGAGGAGCAGTGGCCCAGAGAGAGAGAGAGGAGCAGTGGCCCAGAGAGAGAGAGAGGAGCAGTGGCCCAGAGAGAGAGAGAGGAGCAGTGGCCCAGAGAGAGAGAGAGGAGCAGTGGCCCAGAGAGAGAGAGAGGAGCAGTGGCCCAGAGAGAGAGAGAGGAGCAGTGGCCCAGAGAGAGAGAGAGGAGCAGTGGCCCAGAGAGAGGGAGAGGAGCAGTGGCCCAGAGAGAGAGAGGAGCAGTGGCCCAGAGAGAGGAGCAGTGGCCCAGAGAGAGAGAGAGGAGCAGTGGCCCAGAGAGAGAGAGAGAGAGAGGAGCAGTGGCCCAGAGAGAGAGAGAGAGAGAGAGGAGCAGTGGCCCAGAGAGAGAGAGAGAGGAGCAGTGGCCCAGAGAGAGAGGAGCGGTGACCCAGAGAGAGAGGAGCGGTGACCCAGAGAGAGAGGAGTGGTGACCCAGGGAGAGGAGCAGTGACCCAGGGAGAGGAGCAGTGACCCAGGGAGAGGAGCAGTGACCCAGGGAGAGGAGCAGGGAAACATATTCATATACCAAAAGAAAGAGCAGGAGATTGATGTCATAAGGAGAGGAGCAGGGGAGCGGAAGCGCTGGCCCAGGGAGAGGAGCGGTGAGAGAAGGCACAAAGAGAGGAACAAAGATCAGAAAGACCAGAGGGGGAACAAAGAAAGATGAGCAAAGAGACCGAGGCTATAAAGATAAACACTTTAAATGAACTTAGCAAAGAAGAGTAAGTGTAGAGTAGAAATGCTAAGTGGAAAAAGTAGCAGAGTGGATAGAAAAATGCAAAGGAACAAGGAGCAGAGAATGAGGGACAAACAGACACTTTAAATTACCTCCTCAAATAGCTTCTTATTCTCTGCACTCATACATTGTCCTTTATTCTGGCTTTCCCCTCCCCCTTTCCTGCCGTTGGTCTGTGGTGCTGGAGACTCAGATGGCTTTTTGGCTGTGGAGCAATGTGGCTTTTCATCATCGTCATCATCATCTAGGACTATGATGTCATCCGCGTGCGCCATTTTTTTTCTTCTTCCAGGAGCTCACGGTCTGGGTTGGAGAGGAGCCAGCATGGCCAAGGTTGTGCCCTGAGCACCGGAGAGGATGAGTCACAGGACTGAAGGAGAAATAAAAAACAGACAACACTAAATACAATAAAAAACAGAAAAGTATACTTATCAGATTCTGCGTACATACATATTGTGATCATATCCTTACCATTTGCTCCTATTATGTTCTGTAATCTAGCAAAGTATATTAGGGCTGCAACTAACGATTATTTTCATAATCGATTAATCGGCCGCTTATTTTTTCGATTAATCGACTAATCGGATAAAAAATAAATTATTTTTTTCCTATATTTAAAATAAGATCCACATAAATATAAACTTCCGACTAAAACTTTACATTAAAACAACTGTTGGTCCAATTTTTTAAGCAGCAGAACAAATTTTTATAATTAAGCAAAACAAAACCACAAACTGTTTGTAAAGAGGTAGAAGTAGAAAGAGGTAGACTACCACTGTTTATAACATTCTGTTATTCACTCTTTCAGAAACTTTGCATTGAAATGCAAAAATGTCAACATGACCACATGCGCCTGGCTGAGGCTGGCTCTCTTTTTTTGAAAGCTATTTTGCCTGCAACAAGGAAGAGGTGCTCAGATGGTGTTGAGGTGCCTGAGATGCATAAATAGGGTTTTGCCAATTTCACCAAGGTGTGTTATTCATCTTTGTTAGTTCTCCACCAATGCAAGGGGCCTCTTAAAGTAAGCCTGGATTTCATTTTAATATAAAAATATCTTGAATATCTATATGCAATGGTAAACAACCAGCTATAGGGTTAGGGGGAAAATATCTAGTCCACTCTTAAAATAACAGATATATACTTCCAGAGGTTGAATTTGGTTCAATTAAAAATAGAAAGAAAAAAAGGCAAAAGGGCTAAAGACTATACATCAGTAAAAGGACACAGCCTTACATATTTATCTATGCAGTACATATAATCAGCAAATATCAAGTGATCCGCTAGAAATGCTGCAAACAGGAAATAGTGACATCAATTCATATAACAAATGCCATCAATCTAGGGCTAGGTGTAAATAACAAGCTCGGCACTATATCATGCAAAGCATAGTCCCAAATCACCTGATTTTATATAAGCAATCCAAATTATGACTCCTATTTTATTTCTGGGTTGCACATAACACAGGAGTAGTTGTAAACTTAAAAAGAAACTTATACTGTCCTAAAAAAGTGAAAAGTAAAACATCTGTAGACGTCTTTTAGGCTAAGGGCATAACCATAAAACACAATACCATGTGCCGAAGCTCATTGGGGCAAAGCAGCTGGTGCTGTGCACAGACCAACTAATTGCAAACCAACTAATCGATTATGAAATTCGTTGACAACTATTTTCATAATCTATTATGGCGATTAGTTGTTGCAGCTCTAAAGTATATCTCGACAAATACTGAGTACTGCGTTGCCAGAATGATTACAAACTGCCTGTTTTGTTTTTCAGTGCTGCTACAGTCACATTTACACCACCCTGCCATATCTAAGACTGCCAATAACTGCCACTCTACTCCCACCATCTCCTATATAGTGCATTGGTTTTCTATTTGTGCTTGAATAGAAATATTAAAGTGAATGTAAAGTTGAATGAATGAGTGCCGGTTTTTAAAAATACTATTAAAAACAGGGGCACTTTCATTCATTAAACTTTACATTGCAGCATTTATTTATTTTTTAATACTTACTTTTTTCTTTAGCACACACAGACCGCGATCCTCCGCCCACAGCTCCTCTGTACTTAGGCGTGGCCTCACGAGATGGACGCCCCGGGGTGCACGCCATGATTGGAAGAAGCCGGTTTCGTCATCGCTGAGGTAAGTACAGAGGAGCTGTTGGCGGAGGATCGCTGTCTGTTTGCTGAAGAAAAAGGTAAGTATTTAAAAAAACTCTGCAATGTAAAGTTTAATGAATGAAAGTTTTTAATAGTATTTTTAAAAACCCAGGCCCTCATTCAGTCAACTTCACATTCACTTTAATGAAAAATGCAAATATCTATTCCCTACATTTTTGAGCTGGTTCCTAGAATTTACATGAACAACAAAAGCCCCTATACATTCATACACATACCATACCGCAGGACTCGACAAACCTAGGCGCCAGGGAGCCACTGGCACCTTAAAACTAGGCCCTGGTTTAGACCCCCAAGACACCCACTGGTGTTCCTCCCTTCCCGCCTCCAGCAGCCAACAGCTACCCCCAAAAATTTAGCCTGGTAAGTTAGATCCTTTCTATGCCTTGCAGTTGTGAAATACACATCCAACTTTAGCCAAGACCTCGCTCAAATACCTCCTGCAATAATACAACATGGGGGAGGGGTGTTAATGTCACTTGTTTGCACCTGTACTGTCGCAGCTGGGAGTGTGTTATTATATATGTGACCCTGCTCTGCAATGCAGCAAGTCTCCCGCAAAACAACTCATAAGGATGGGCAAAAGCTGCAAGCTCCTATATTTATAGTCTGGCTCGTAGATTTTGAACAAATTTGTCAAGGCCTGTCATACAGCACAGTCAGTGACACACTGTTTCCAAACGCCATACAATGAGAGATTCTATTTAAAGGACAACTAAACCCAAATAGTTTGGTAACTGGTGTTTTAACCAACTATTATCTATCAATATTATTTACTATGCCCCATTGGCCATATATACTAATATGAGTTAAGTCCATAGTTAAAGGGACACTAAACCCACATTTTTTTTCCTTTCATGATTCAGATAGAGCAGCAATTTTAAGCAAGTTTCTAATTTACTACGATTATCAAGTTTTCTTCGTTCTCTTGCTATCTTTATTTGAAAAGCAGGGATGTAAAGCTTAGGAGCCAGACCATTTTAGTTTCAGCACCCTAGATAGTGCTTGCTTTATTGGTGGATACATTTAGCCACCAATCAGCAAGCGCTGCCCAAGTGCTGAACCAAAAATGGTCCGGCTCCTAAGCTTTATATTCCTGCTTGCTCTATCTGAATCATGAAAGAAAAAGTTTGGGTTTAGTATCCCTTCAAATACACACCACTTTAAGACTGAAAAGTACAAGATGTTTATATACAAACACCATGCATTTGGTATATAGTGACAAACAGAAAAACTATACTTAAATACACAACACTAGACTTCCGGTGGGCGGGATCAGAGTAAGCAACGTTCTCAAGGAGCTCCGTATCGCTTGCTAACCCCAAAAAGTTAAATTGGGGGATTTTTTCAGCCCGAGAACCCTGGTCCTTGGTAAGAAAGTACCTGGACGCACACAGTTCTGGAGAACACCATCGCATCCGCACCGGAACCAAGTTAGCACATATAGTGCGAAGAAGAGCCCGCAAACCGACACCCGTGGCCATCTTGGCCCACAGACAGGTGATAGGACAGAGGACCTCCCTGAGGGAAGGCTGAGAGGTGACCGGTACGTCGTTAGCACCACATAGGCTCACAGAGCAAATCCAGCACTGAGCGGTGAGTGTGGAGCATAGACGGTGATGCGCAGCCGAGACCGGCAGCCAGTAGGAGATTCCCAACGGTGGAGCGGATTCACATAGCCTGCCTGGAGAGCGACGAAGCAGATGACCAGAGGATCGTAAGAGATTGATCCTAGGAGCAGCGGAAAGGAACCAGTTGGCTGAGACGGCTGTTGGTCGGGAGGCAGACTAGCTTTCACAGAACTCGGCATCGGAGTAAAAGGGCGCAAAGGCAGAATACACTTCGCCATCTTGGAAGCCCCAGTCGCTCTGCTCCCTCCCAGAGGAAACTCAGCGCACAGCTTGGCTGACTCTAGCTACAGGACCTCGTAACACATGACACTCAGGAGTACTGTGTGGTAAGATACTGTGTGCCACATACCCAAACAGGCAAGCACTGCACTGGAGACCGTGAACTGTTTATCCTGTAACACACTTTGGTATTACAAGGGAGGTTAAACATCATAGATCAGGCCCCATATCCTATACTCCTTCCGTCCTATACTCCTTCCGGGCATAAACATTGCTCTCTCAAAGCCTGATACTGAAGTACTGTGGCCATCTTAAGAACCCCAAAAATCCTGGTCTCTACTTATTAATACGGGCACTTACATTTGCACAATACCTCCGATTGTCTGTGCACATTGCTCCGGATACAACCTAGCTTAATACCTGACCCCATCTTCCCGGGGTAGTGGATATAGTTTACAGAGCCCTGTGGAACTGATCAACTTATTCAGGGTGGGACTGTGGTGCTTACCGGAACTTTTACACTAAAAACGGGAGGGGCCTGCAGTCTGGGAGCCCCAATTCAACTTGACTAAAACAACATAGATACCAGTTCACTGTGTATAACTGTTGATATATATATAGATTTGCTGTGCACAGGGTTTCAATGTTTATAAGCTGTTCAAACATGTTTGTCCACTACTGAATGCAATGTTTTATATGCTCAACACGGTGTGCTAGGTGTTTACTCTGTATGTCTAAGGTTGTACACTGCATCCATTCCTGAGACGTAGCTGATCTATTAAGAATTAGAGGCTAGGGGTATATCCGTGAACAGCAGAGGAGATTAGAGGTGCGTGATATCTATATTATATGTCAACACACTGCTGTATTTTTGACCCAAGTTGAGCTCCTGCTTCAGGTATCCAACAACACTGGCTCTCTTTGCACCCTACACCTAGTCATCAGACGCATGTACATAAGTTGCATCCTTTTTTTATATGGATAAGTTCTTAGAACCTTCTAAAATGTCAAGTAAGGGTAAGACGGGTGAAAGGAGGCAGAAACATAACTTGGATAACTCTGCGACCTCTGCATCTAGAAGCCAGGATGTCACACCTGAACCTAATGAGTCGCATACCATAGTGCAGCAACTCACTTCTCTCTTCATGCCCAAAATGGATAATATCCAAAGAGGTTTAGACACACTGGCGGGGGAGGTTAAGCAAATAACAAGCCGCTTTAATGAAGTAGAAGAAAGGGTCTCAGAGTTAGAGGACTTTAATGTTGCCTATACAAAAAAAGTTGAGGATTTGACACATCAGAACCAGATCCTATACCAACGTCTGGGAGACTTGGAAAATAGATCTAGGCGCAATAACGTTCGCCTAGTGGGCCTACCTGAATCTGTCAAAGTCTCAGAAATAATTCATTTTAGCCTATCGCAGACTTCCCTCCTTGATGTTTGAAAATACTAAACTCCTACTCTTTCAGGACTATTCCTTGGAGTTGATGAGGAAAAGGAGGGAATTCTCTGCGATCTGCTCATCCTTAAATAGAGAGGGTCGCAGAGTATACCTACTGTACCCGGCCAGGTTAAAGCTCCTAACAGACAACGGCCCTAAATTCTTTGACTCTCCTTCGGAGGTGCAGGACTTCCTAAAAAGAGACCCAAAGAGGACAGAACAACCCCCATAGAGAGGCAATGCATGTTGATCCAGACTGACAACTGGGAAAGTGTAACCACGTGGGTGTGTCTGGCGGGCTTGGGGCGGTGCATTGCGGTGAGCGCTGACCGGGCAAGAATTGGGGATCCACTATTTCAGACTGCCCACTATCTGAATAGAAACCCGGGGAGGCGCGCGCACGCGGCGGTGTCCTACCACCGGGTTGCCTCAGAGAACAGGGAACTATGATGGTTATACTTTACTGAGTAAAGGTTTATGGCTCTATTTATATCGTTGTCAAGGTTGAAACAACTTCGGGGGATAGCGAACCCTAATGGCTGTGCCTTGGTATTGTTTTGGTTCACTGTTAAATCTGAATTGTTAAGAATGATACGCAATAGTCATATGATATTGTTCATAACATTACTTTTCACTATGGGGAATGGTGGACCAATGTCTCAGGTGGCTGCACCCCTTTTCCTTTTTTCTACCCTCATAGATATATTATGCACTGTAAAAGAGCTACCTACGGGAATTTCCCCCTGAGGACCAGTGGGAATATGTGAAGTCCCCTGTCTTTGCCAAAGACCATTGGAAAATTGATGCGCAGCATCAACATCTTATGCTTTTATTTTGAACTCTGCAAAATATGAATAGAGATGATCCTCCAGTGGTTGGACGCATGCAGGGGACCCTCTTCACTGGTGGGACTAATGCTGGTCCATTTTATTTTTTTTCCCCTTGCCTCCTCCCCTCTCCCTCTTACTCTGCAGGCGTCGCCCCGGGGACCCCTCGCTCTTTAGTTCTGGAGGGTAAAGTAAATGATAGCTAAATTTGTTACTTGGAATGTTGGAGGAATCCACTCACCAATTAAAAGAAAGGCCATACTCACACACTTACGTAAGCTACATACTGATGTCGCCTTCTTACAGGAGACACACCTGACCGATTCTGGACACGAAAAGCTGAAATCAGACTGGGTGGGCAGCGTTGCATATGACTCATACACTAGCTCTAGCAGAGGCTAAATTATCCTCTTTGGTAAAAAACTGGCTATAGATGTCATTAAAACTCATAAAGACTCGGAGGGTCGTTACCTCATAGTACAGATCAAACTGGGCTCTCATCTCTACACCTTGTGCAACCTATACGCCCCCAACCAGAAAAGCCCAATTTTTTGGACCCAACTTATCAGAGCTCTCACACAATACCTAGACACTAAGATCATACTGGGGGGAGATTTTAACCTTGCACCCGACACAGTGTGTGACAGACTACAGGCCCCTTAGAGGCCAAACGGCCTAAATACAAGGGGCAGTTTGAGAAAAAGATTTTCAATAACCTAGAAAAGGAACTCGGGATATGTGATATATGGCGGCTACGTCATCCTGAGGGTAGAGATTATTCTTTCATTTCCAAGGCCAAAGCATCATTGTCCAGGATAGACCTTTTTATGATTTCTGATCTGGTTTTTTCATTAGTCCAGCAGGTCAAGATACATGACATCCTGTTGTCTGATCATGCACCAGTGGAGCTTACGCTCCATCCTCACAGACACCCCGCTAACAGAAACACCTTGAGATTCCCAAGCTATTTAAGCACCTCGGTACCTTTCAAACAATTCCTGATCCATTCCTGGAATGATTTTTACACAGATAATCTGGCCCACGTAGAAGATCCTCAATTGTTGTGGGAAACAGCTAAAGTGGTCCTAGCAGGCAACATAATTTCCTATCTGGCCGATCTTCGTCGTAAAACCCAACTTAGATATGTGTCCCTGGAAAAGAGCCTGGTTGTGGCCTACCGGGAATACTGCTCCTGTAAAACTAGAGAGCTATACGACGCTTATATTATAGGTAAGGAAAACCTAGACGCTTTCATGTCACAACAGGCAGTGTCGGGATTAATTAAAACAGCCTCCAAATTTTATAGATTCGGGAACCGGTCGGGAAAAATGTTGGCCTCCATAATTAAATCCCGGACGGCAAAGAGGGATGTCGCCTCTCTGAGATATGGAGGGAAGACGCATACTACCCCCATAGATGTTGTCAAGGGGTTTGCAGAATATTATACTGCATTATATACTAAGCAGCCAGCATGTCCGCCAGCTGTCAGTGAATCATTCTGGTCCTCCTTGAACCTACCCCGGCTTAGCCAAGACCAAGTGGAACAACTAAACTCTCCTATCACCGCAGACAAGATGGATAGGGCTATATTGGGCATGGCTCTGGGCAAGGCGCCGGGTCCTGATGGTTTACCTGCAGAGTTCTACCGTTTACTACAATCCAATGTATCTAAAACTTTATTGAAGATGTACAATGGATACTTCCAAGATGGACTCTCGCCATCATCAGACTTTTCAGCAGCTCATATAACACTCATTCCCAAGGCAGGGAAAGACCACTCCCTACCGGAATCATACAGACCCATCTCACTATTGAACGTTGACTATAAGATCTTTATGGCAGTGCTGGCGGGACACCTGAAGATTCTTTTGCCAACCCTTCTCCACTCAGATCAGACAGGTTTTGTCTATAAACGTTCATCAGCAGTCAACTTGAGGCGGGTTCTGCAGGTTATCGACTTTTGTTGGAGGAGAGGTGGGGGGCAACACAGAAATGACCTATCGGAGGCCTTCCTGCTATCCCTGGCGGCAGAGAAGGCCTTTGATCGAGTGGAGTGGGACCATTTGGACAATGCCTTAGCGCGTTTCAATGTCATTGGATCGTTTGCGCAAACCAGCCAAAACATACTCGCGACCGGTGGCTCGGGTTCTTGCTAATGGCGTGTTCTCCCCTGATTTTGTTTTGCAGAGGGGCACGAGGCAGGGTTGCCCCCTGTCCCCGTTGCTATTTGATCTAGTGCTGGAACCATTGGCCATCAAACTCCGACAAAACTTCCCAGGTATCATGTTACACGGCAAGCCTCAAAGATTGGCCCTATATGCCGATGATATGATGCTATTTGTGGAGGATCCCGCCAGGCATATTCCCAACATTCTTAACATTATCCAAGACTTTGGAGCCTTTTCCGGCTACAAGCTCAATACAGGGAAATCAGAGATCCTATGGCTAAATAAGCATTCCAATAGCCAGGGGAGCTACCCTTTCACTGAAGTGGGGAACAAACTCACGTATCTAGGCATCTACTTACATAGGAATCCTCAAAGTATGTATGACTCCTAATCTCTCGAACCACTGCACTAGTCTTTGCAGGCAGCTCCAGCAGTGGAGCTCCCTGCCTTTGTCCCTCATGGGGCGAATCAGCCTTATTAAAATGGTGACATTACCAAGATTACTATACCCAATGCTTATGTTGCCTTTTCTATTAAACAAAAGAGATCTGAGATCCTTGAACATAGCTGTCAGAAAAATCATATGGCGTGGAGGCAAACCTCGTATAGCAGTGAAATTATAGCAACAACCTTATGGTTATGGAGGCCTCGGCCTCCCAAACTTCAAAATGTACAATTGGGCGGCCTTGATCAGGCTAGTTCTTGATTGGCAATTGGGCACTTCCCACTTCTGCGATACTGACCTGGAGAATGCAGTTTTGAGGCCCATAGATTTGTCATATCTGCCGTATCTGAAGACAAGTGAGACACCCCCACAAATCAAATCCACTATCCTTTATAAAGGCCCATTAGCAGCTTGGCGCATGGCTCATAAAGGCTTGGGGCCTCGATGCCCCTCCTCTAAACTGCTACCCATAGTGGGTAATTTAGACTTCCCAGCAGGCACCGACACCTAACCTTTTCGCCAGTGGAGAGAAAAGGGGATCAGGACAGGAGACTTATTAGACCCTCTGTCGCGCACAGTTAGGACGTTTAGTGACTTAAATATGAGACATGGCATCCCCAATAACCAATTTTATGCCTACCTTCAGGTACGCCATTACATTGACCATCTCAAGCAAAAAGATCCAAACTTTTGGGATGCCTCTGTGTTTGCCATACCGCAAACGGCCTTTAAACTAGGGAACTTTTCCATGTCTAACATATATAGAGTTCTGAAGTACAAAGCAGGGACTGACAACCAGACGCTGATCTTGGATAAATGGATGGTGAGAGGATTGGGAGATATTACCAATGCAGACATTCAAAAGAGCCTGGAACTAACTAAAAAAGTGACTCTGAGTGTCCCTCTCCGCGAGGCACAGGTGAGAATGATACATTTTGACTACATTACTCCCAACAGAAGCTCTAAGTGGAACCCGCAACAACCAAACAGATGTGGTAAGTGTGGAACTGCGGCTCTGAGTGTCCCGCACTACTTCTATCATTGCCCTCTGGTGAGACAGTTTTGGGCCAGAATTCAACATTGGCTGAAATGCGCAATGGGCATCTCTGTTACCCTACATCTAGATCAGGTCTGCTTTTTAGATGGTGTGAAACCCCTAATAAGTATCATGCTATACTGACATTGACGATGCTGATAACCAGAAACTGTATACTATGCATGTGGACAAATAGGAAACCACCTACCATACGACAGTTTAAATGTAAGCTTTACAAACAGCTGTTCATAGAGCAGTTTGACGTTAAACTTGACATTGCACATAGGCTAAGACTTTTTCTGACCAAATGGGGACCCTTCCTGAAAACACAAAATCCTACAATACAAAGACAAATACTCGGACCGTTTTCTCAGACGGAAGATCTTATCACGGCCTGCTTAAGGGGAGAGTGGACAGTATTATATGACAGTGAGACGCCTGTGATGGATAGAGGGGGAGGCGAGATCCTACTCTCACAAATTTTGTAGTAAGGATAAGTAAAAATCATGTAAATTGCTGCGAGGGGCGGCAGGGAGAGGGGAGAGGAGTGCATTGTATGTTTTTTCCTTTTTTTTTTTTTCCTCAGCCTCAGGAGACGTCCACCAGACCCCTGAATACACGCGGATCACTTGTGGGTGGGAAGTGGGTATTGTTGTAGTTAGATAAGTTAAAATTATAAAATGGTAAAGAGAGAATGGAACGACAGGATACGGATAACAACTTAATAACCCTAGGATCTGAATGTAAATATGATAGTATTGATTCTATGTAATACTTGTAGCCTCATAAAAAGACTCTAATTACAATGTAACTGTAATACTTATAACATGTACCCTGTAACTATATGAAGCTTTGTACCTGTCCCTGATCTCTTTTAATAAACAGAATAAAAAATAAAAAAAAATACACAACACTAGACGTCGCATATTTACATGCTGTGTGCCTGGAATACTACACATTTATACACACACACACACACCACAATTAAAGGGACACTGAACCCAAAATTTTTCTTTTGTGATTCAGATAGAGCATGCAATTTTAAGCAACTTTCTTATTTACTCCTATTATCAATTTTTCTTCATTCTCTTGATATCTTTATTAGAAAAAGAAGGCATCTAAGCTTTTTTTTTTTTATTCAGAACTCTGGACAGCAATTTTTCATTGGTGGATGAATTTATCCACCAATCAGCAAGGACAACCCAGGCTGTTCACCAAAAATGGGCCGGCATCTAAACTTACATTCTTGCATTTCAAATAAAAGATACCAAGAGAATGAAGAAAATTTGATAATGAGTAAATTAGAAAGTTGCTTAAAATTGCATGCTCTATCTGAATCCCGAAAGAAAAAATTTGGGTTCAGTGTCCCTTTAATGTCACAGGTACAAGCCTAATAGATATTCTTCATGGTAACACAGTGTTTCATTGAAACTCAGGGTGGATAAACATAAATGATTTTTTTTAAATTTAAAATGAACCCCTTAAGACCAAGGACGTGCCTGGCACATCCTCTGGGTTTTCAAGCACTGGAAGCGATTCTTCCAGGGTATTGCAGCAATGCCTCGATATTTAGGCAACCTGCAATACCCTCTGATTTTAATTTAACCCTGAAATTAGCTTTACCAAAGCAGCAACAAGAAATCTAACTCCTACTGACGAGTTCTAAAAGAACGAAACAGGCTGTCTAGTGAGTGATTTCTGTGTTGCTGCAATAATCCTGTTCAGGGATCGCTGTGTTAAAACAGTATTTGAAGCAAAAAAAACTGAGATTTTGCATATCTAATTTGCATAGCTTACCCAGAATCCTCTTGTACATTGGTAACAATGTATGTGGAGTTTTACTGGGTAAACGCAAGCAGGGAACTTGCCAAGATGTGCTAATTTTCTATGCAAAAATTTGTATTGATTAAATTTTGAGACATGGAGGATTTTAATCTCAGATTTTTATCTCCACCATAATTTTAATTAATATATATATATATATATATATATATATATATACACAAATTATATACACACACATATCAGGGCACAATACCTGATTAAATAACCTGCACACTTTTTAAGACTCATAACAGCACTTCTCCCCCACTTCAGCGGTGAAGGCTGCAGAAAATGTCTGACATACAGTGTTGAGCATTGTGGTGTGGGTTTATAACTAAGAATTTTGTTGAGATAGATGTACTATCAGTTGTCAGGCTTCTGCCCTTTCCTATCTTACTGTGTTTTATTTCCTTTTGAAATCAGATCCCTTGCTGGGTATGCAGGTAGAGAGTGACAGGCTTTCAGTGTGGTGTATTTCAGTCTGCCTCTTCACCTGCTTCATGGTCTGCTTTCACTTTTACTATAGGTCTGAGCTATATGGGGAAACGAAAGAGAAAATGTGAGACTCAGCGGAGCTGAGCAGTGACAAATGTGCACAGCACAAACTACGCAGCAAATTAAAGCTTCTATAAATGTGCTCCCTAATAAAAATGTGATGAAAATCAGTGTCCCCTATCAAATTTGTAATTATATATCTACAGTATATAGCTCAGGGCTGGAAATGTCCACTAGTCCTGAAAAAGTAACATTTTTATCATAGTCCACAAGTAACTTTTCTACACTGGTGAGCAAACCAGGGTGGATAAAAATCAATGATTTTTTTTTTTTTAATCAGATTTTTTTTATTTAAATCAGATTTTTTTGGATTTAAATCGGATTTGGGACAAGCCCTGTCTCCAGCTCATTTTTTGGCAAATATTGTCAATATCCAGTATCAGGGTCAAAACTTAAGTGCTGAGGAAGAGGAGTTAGCTATGACATGGGTATCCAGCAATCATCCATCTGTAATGCCAACTATAATAAACTTCAAAGCTAAGACCATTCAAGAAATATAGGTTTGCTGAAGATATTTTAAAGAAAGTCACACCAGTGAACTGATGGAAGTCACTTAAGCACTTGGATTTAGAGACTGTTCAAGTAATGATTTCACTTTTAAGAGCAGTAGCTTCTTCTGCAGGCGTTGAAAGAATATTCTCTTCCTTTGGACGAGGTGAAGATGACGAGTGAGCTACAGACGACAGTATTTAAGTTTTTCATGTGTAGGCTGGGCTGACAGTCTAAGTTTCTTAAAATATATCTATTTTGTTTAGCCAAATTAGTTAACAAACATGGATGTTTGTTTAAGCAAACAACATATGCTGTAATTTTATTGTTCAGTTGAATAAATCTATTTAAATTGTTATTATTAAGGTAATGATTATTTTTCTCCTTCCTAAGTACAACAGAAAAGTTGTCCAAATATGAATTATATTGATTAACCTATTAAACTGGGGATAAAAAAACTAATATGAAAAGTTGTTATTCTAAAAATCTTCATCTACTTGCATATTAAAGTTATACCAGCAAGAATTAGTCTTTGTGTAGAAAACTATGATTTAAATCAAGCCTTACTGACTAGTGATTTAAATTGTGATTTAAATTGTGAATTAAATCAGTTTGATTTAAATCAAATCCACCCTAGAGAAAACTACAGTGATATTTTCACGAGTATGTATATATCCGAACAGATATAGATAGATAGATAGATATATAGATATATATATAGATAGAGATATATATATATATATATATATATAGTCACACACACACAGTTGTGCTCATAAGTTTACATACCCTGGCAGAATTTATGATTTCTTGGCCATTTTTCAGAGAATATGAATGATAACACAAAAACTTTTCTTTCATTCATGATTAGTGTTTGGCTGAAGCTATTTATTATCAATCAACTGTGTTTACTCTTTTTAAATCATAATGACAACAGAAACTACCCAAATGACCCTGATCAAAAGTTTACATACCCTGGTGATTTGGCCTGATAACATGCACACAAGTTGACACAAAGGGGTTTGAATGGCTATTAAAGGTAACCATCCTCACCTGTGATCTGTTTGCTTGTAATTAGTGTGTGTGTATAAAAGGTCAATGAGTTTCTGGACTCCTGACAGACCCTTGCATCTTTCATCCAGTGCTGCACTGATGATTCTGGATTCTGAGGCATGGGGAAAGCAAAAGAATTGTTAAAGGATCTGCGGGAAAGGGTAGTTGAACTGTATAAAACAGGAAAGGGATATAAAAAGATATCCAAGGAATTGAGAATGCAAATCAGCAGTGTTCAAACTCTAATAAAGAAGTGGAAAATGAGGGGTTCTGTTGAAACCAAACCACAGTCAGGTAGACCAACTAAAATTTCAGTCACAACTGCCAGGAAAATTGTTTGGGATGCAAAGACAAACCCACAAATAACTTCAGGTGAAATACAGGACATATGGTGTGGCTGTTTGACGATGCACAATAAGGAGGCACTTGAAGAAAGATGGGCTGCATGGTCGAGTCGCCAGTAGAAAGCCATTACTACGCAAATGCCACAAAGTATACCGCTTACAATATGCCAAACACAGAAATAGGAGAGAGAAAAATAATTCTCCAGATCTAGTTTGTATGTTCCAGATCTTTATTCATAGCAGCCTTGTTAAAGGCAATGGTGCAGACCCTTTAAGAAAAATTACGAAAAATATATAGAGAGATTTAAAGTGAATAGCTATATCCTCTTTTATAAGAAAGGGAATTCAGCACTCTTAAAAGGGACAGTCAACACCAGAATTTTTGTTGTTTTAAAAGATAGATTATCCCTTAATTAATAATTCCATAGTTTTGCATAACCAACACAGTTATAATTATACATGTTTTACCTCTGTAATTACCTTGTATCTAAGCCTCAGCCGACTGCCCCCTCATTTCAGTGCTTTTGACAGACTTGCATTTTAGCCAATCAGAGCTGTCTCCATGGTAAAGTCACGTGCAAGAGCTCAATGTTATCTATATGAAACACGTGAACTAATGCCCTCTAGTGGTGAAAAACTATCAAAATGTATTTAGATTAGAGGTGGCCTTTAATAAGCATATGAACCTCCTAGGTTTAGCTTTCAACTAAGAATACCAAGAGAACAAAGCAAAATTGGTGATAAAAGTAAATTGGAAACTTGTTTAAAATTACATGCCCTATTTGAAACATGAAAGTTTTTTTTGGACTTGACTGTCCCTTTAAGTTTCAAAACAGAAAATATTTAAATTTTTCTTCCCAAACTATTATCCTATCTTATTGACATGTTTCTATGTGACACACCAATGAAGAAAATCATTTCCCTGTAATCCACAGCTGGTGGACACTTGATCTGGACTAAAATTGAGCATTACCGTACCCCAATATGTAAAAAATGTATTAATATACACACAAAGCACTATGAAGTACTTGTATGCCCATGATGATTACAGAAGTTTTTTATTGGGTAGTTTATACAATGATTAGAAGCTGGCTATAGACAACCATTGTAATCTCTTTTTGTTTAAAGCAGGGTCGTTAACATTGATTTTTGTTAAACAGTAATAGGGTCCCATGGAACACACAGAGCTGTAAAATTTAAAGCAGACATTGTGTCAGAGAAAGTTTAGTTCTAAGTAAATATCTGCAGAATCTCATAATGGTCATGTATAGATTGCTGTTGAACCTTATGCTAATTTAAGGCAACAGATTAAATATTCTAACAAAGTTTAAAACAGACAGTGTGTCAGAGAGAGTTTAGCTCTAAATAAATAACTGCAGGATCTCGTAATGGTCATATATAGATTGCTGCTAAACATTATACTAACTTAAGGCAACATAATAAATATTCTAAACACTGAAAAGCATGGAACGGCAAAAAAAAAAAAATATATATAAGGACATCCATCCTATGAGTAATTCTTAGCTAGAAAGTATTATACTCATTGTGGCTAATAGTACACTCCAGTACTCCAGTGTGCATAAAGAGAACCTCCTTGGATTGTTACCGTTCCTTCAATGTTCATTGAAGTCAGTTCAGAGGGAACCGCTGTTGGTCCATCCTAAATGCGGCAAGAATACCTGGAAACCGGAAGCAACAAATGGAGACTGTGAGCAGGGAAGTCCACCGTAAGTCACCTCGATGCGTTCAGAGAGAGCAGCCCGCAGTAAGCCTCCCGGTTCCCAGTTCAGGTAGAACAAAAGTGAATGTGAACAGATAGCTGATAAAGGAGGTACTCGTGAGAACTGCGCTGCTCGCGGCTGTGCGGATCTGTTGGTCTGGATGTAGTCTCTCCTTTATGATATGTGCCATAGGTATCGGCTGACGGGCTAAAGTAAGGCTGCGTGTATCGATAACTTTTTCCCAGGCTGTCACCCATTGAATGTGGCTTTCCATGTCACAGATTGTTTGATCAAGTCTGATGTCCGGAACCACAGGTTCTGTGGGAGTAGGGTTGGAGTCCCTTTGGGGTGCCTTGTTAACAGGTGGCGAGCCATGGAGCACAGGTGTAGTTTCATGGACTGTTGGGAAGATCTCAGGAGATTGTTGTGAAGTGCGATCGTCACTGCCGTTGAGTGCCATGCACAATTTTTCCTCAAAGGCAGCTCTGTGTGTTTCAAGTAGGCAGCGTAGCTCCTCTAAAATAAAGATTGCGATCTCCATGCCTCATCTAATATATGGCAGGCCTGTGGCGTAAAATGTTTTGTGGTTATATTCAAGGTGCTTAAAGTTCAGCACTACGTGCCGCCTAACAACAAGCCCAGAGCGCACCTCGCCAAGGGGTGAGTGAAAGGTCTCAGACTTAGAATGTGCTCCGGGTGCCCCAAGTTACAGTCTTTTGAGATATAGTAGGCCCATCTAAAGCAGGATCTTTAGTTTTGTAGAAATCAGGCTATATGGACAATAGATGGGCCGTCTAGGATATTATTTTAGAGAGAAATAATGCAAAGGCTGGAGCAGAGTGGTGATGTGCGACCTATCATGGCCGCCTCCCGGAAGTTCCCCCCGTTAACATTGATTTTAAGTTGCGACTTTATACTTTGTAACCAGGGTGTTCAGCATTAACAATACGTTGTGATTTGCTGTATTGTAACCAAGATTGTGGATTACAGGGAAATGATTTTCTTCATTGCTGTGTCACATAGAAACCTGACAATAAGATAGGATTATAGTTTTGGAAGAAAAATAAAATATTTTCTGTTTTGAAACTTAAAGTGATGGTAAACTCAGATAGAGTGCTCAATAAAATCAGAGGTAAAATTAAAAAATTATATTAGTTTAATTCATGAAAAACTTACTTTTGGATTCTAATTTAGGTATTTCCTTTTCTAACCACTACTTTCCTAATGATTACTCAGGCAGCCCCGACACACAATTATTTTTTTTATGCTCGTTTAGCTTCAGCCAATCAAATTTCAGGCATTTTTGGCATGTTTGTTGGGAGAAAAAAAAAAACAATCTTCTGCGCAAGCGTTCCTTACGTCACGGTGAACATTAGCATTAGTTGAACGCATGCACATTATCATTGTTGAAGTCACTGATGCCCACAGTGCTTGCGATACGGATCATCTACGCCAGACAATCTTGATTTCAGATTAGGAAATGTATATTTATTTATTAATATTTACGAAAGATTAATATAAAATATGCATATCAAATACTCAATATGTATAAATAACTTTAAATTAATTTTTGGAGCATTTATATTTTACTTACTATTATAAATTAATTGTTATAAAAGGGGTAATCACATTCTCTTATTACGGCAGCTTGTAATAATTATCCTGCTCTCGCGTCTCCGGAGATATACAATGAATCGATTGAGCGATTCATTGTATTCCCATTAGCGTAAACTGCGCCATTGCGTGTGCACAGAGGGTCTGTTTACAATTCTAGCCTTAGGATGTAAACAATAAATCCTGTGATTCATGGTTTACATTTTAGACGGACGATTTCAATAGAGCATGTGCGGACAACGTATTGAACGTAAGCATTGCGTCATGAATAATTACAGAGCGGGTGGGACAGAACTCAAGATCGCACATATTGAATAAGGAAGTTGAATGGGGGTGGAGCCTGTCAATGATAGTGTATAATATAAAGAGTTGTTTTATATATAATTAACTATTATATTTCAAAAAATATATAGTGACTGAAGCATTTAATAGTATGTAAATTCATTTGTGAGGGTTTGGATAGGATAAATTTACCATCACTTTAAAAGAGTGCTGAATTCCCTTTCTTATAAAACATTATATAGCTACCCACTTAAAGGGACGTTAAACCCAAAGTGTTCTTTCATGATTCAGAAAGAGAATGCATCTTTAAACAACATACCAAATTTATTTCTATTATCTAATTTGCTTCATTCTTTAGATATCCTTTGTTGAAGAAATAGCAGTGCACATGAGTGAGCCAATCACACGAGGCATCTATGTGAAGCCACCAATCAGCAGTTACTGAGCCTATATAGATATGCTTTTTCAGCAAAGGATATCAAGAGAATGAAGCAAATTAGACAACAGAAGTAAATTAGAAAGTTGTTTAAAAAATGCATGATCTTTCAAAATCATGAAAAAATGGGTTTCATGTCCCTTTAAAATATATTTTTTGTATATATATATATATATATATATATATATAAATACACACACATATACACACAATAATATATAAATTATATATATATATATACAAACACACAATATAAATGCATATACACACCCTATACTACCCTAGGGAGTATACAGGGAGGCTATGTATGTACACAAGAATCCTAAAGGATAATATATAAAATGAGACATCTACACAATGTATTCCATAAAAATTTGTTGCCATTCTCTATTTTTCACATGTACACGTCGTTGATTGACAGTTATAGATTCGCATTATTTGACTGACAGGCAGTTAGTAGTTGACTAACAGATATGTTGTCACAGGCACCGCTTTCCGTTCCTCTATTTATAAACAGATATGACGTATCCCAGGAATACATTACCAGTCGCCGCTTACTCCCTCCGCTTCCGGTGTGTTGCTGTCCGTGTCGCGAGTAGTTCCTTAGTTTCCGTTTCCGTGTGAAGGGTCAACGCGGAAACATGAGAGGGCGGAGTTTTTTGTTCAAAAGTCTCTAAAGCGGGAACTGGAGGAGAACGTGGAGGCGAGGCATGTTTTCCCGCCTCCGTGTAAGCATTATTGGAAGAGATATTGACTGACATAAGAATGGACAAATTAAGTGTTTGTAGGGTTAGAGTGACAGGTAACGCTGCCAATTAGGGTTTGTTGTTGTGAATATGGTAGGTACCTTATTTGTTTAGAGCAGATTTATAGGTCGCTATTATCCTATATAATGAAGCTATTTTAAAATCAAAGATAGGAATTAGGTATCTAAAGTATTAGACATTATAAACAAATCAAAAAAATAAGATGCCCCAAGAACAATTAAAGGGACATTATTCCTTGTGTATAATAAAGTAGCTTTGCCATACACATTCATTATTTATGTTACCTCCTTTTTCTGTAATTAAAATTGAGGACTTTCCAGTGAAAAAGCATATGGCAGTGCAGACTTCACAAGCCTAACCGTGCCACATATTTCTCCAGAATTTGCTGTTTGTTACCTTTAATGCTAAAGGTCAAACCATTGAGATTTTAGTAACACAATGATAGTGGCAAGCCTTGACTTCTCCATAAGCAAGTCCAGATATACACCTCTATATATGGAAAGTGGTGGGAGGAGTTTGACAATTGAAAACAACTGCAGCAAACAATATGTTAACCTGTTCTAATACAAGTCAGATTATACTGATATATATTAATCTTTTGGAAGACTCTAGAAAAATGCTGTAATTACAAGGTGACTGTTGTATGGTAGCAACATGAGCAGCATTATAGTACTGCCCCCCTGCCCCAATTCAGAATTCCTCAGTGCTCTGATTATGAAATAGTTGAAAATGTTATCACAAAAAGTGAGAATAAGAAATAAAAAGACAAGATGAACCTTGCATGTGTAAATATATTGTACAGACTCCCATAATCTCTATATTGAATATAGAGATTATGGGAGTCTTTACAATATAGAGATTATGGGAGTCTTTACAATATAGAGAGTATGGGAGTCTGCACAATATAGAAAGTATAGGAGTCTGTACAATATAGAGAGTATGGGAGTCTGTACAATATAGACAGTATGGGAGTCTGCACAATATAGAGTATTAGAGTCTGCACAATATAGAGAGTATGGGAATCTGCACAATATAGAGAGTATGGAAATATGCACAATATAGACAGTATGGGAGTCTGCACAATATAGAGAGTATTAGAGTCTGCACAATATAGAGAGTATGGGAGTATGCACAATATAGAGAGTATGGGAATCTGCACAATATAAAGTTTGGGAGTCAGCCCAATATAGAGAGTTTGGGAGTTTGCACAATATAGAGAGTATGGGAATCTGCACAATATAAAGTTTGGGAGTCTGCACAATATAGAGAGTATGGGAATCTGCACAATATAGAGAGTATGGGAATCTGCACAATATAGAGAGTATGGGAATCTTCACAATATAGAGAGTATGGGAATCTGCACAATATAGAGTGTATGGGAGGGAGTGTGCACAATATAGAGTGTATGGGAGTCTGCACAATATAGTGTATGGGAGGGAGTCTGCACAATATAGAGTGTATGGGAGGGAGTCTGCACAATATAGAGAGTATGAGAGTCTGCACATCTCACCTCTATATATAACAGGTCTGCTGCTGTCTCGCACTCGCACCGCACTAGAGTTCAGGATCAGTAATGGGGAGAAAAGTCCAGAGAGGAACGCAGTAGCTATTTACCTTGAGCTACAATGGAGCAGTGACACCTACAGGTAGAAAGGAAAAGTGCAGGCACACATTTGATTTTCTCTGGCTCTGCTCTTTCCGAGATCTTATGTTTACTTTGCGGGTGTCAGGGAGCCGCTATTTAAATGCGGGAGACTCCCGGAACTTCCTGGAGAGTTGGGATGTCTGTAATTCAACTTGGTGTTTAGCTCCCAACATTTGTGGCAAGGTATTTAACAGTGGAGGGCCCCCTAGTGGGTCTGTAACAAAATTAAGGGATAACTGACTCGAAGTCTGGAGTTTGCCATGTGTGTTTGTTACTTTGTTGCAACTGGAGGGGCGGAGAGTGTGCTTACCTTTATAGGTTCCTGTTGCTGAGGATCCGGCCTCTTTCCTGGTTCCAGACGTCAAGGAGAGTTTTTCCCACCCGCCCTGTCCCGTTTGGAAACAGAGATTGGTGGGGAAGAGGTAACTGGATGAGTGGTAGGGCATTCTCCTGGCGGGAGTAGGTTTAATTGAACCAGCTCCATAAGCCCAGGACTTTAACTTAGACTCCACCCTTAGACAGCGGGTTTTATGGCACGCTGGTCAGGATTGCCCTACTGGGTTGGTAGTTATATACCCTAGCTAGGCGGTCGGTCAGGGCTTTGTAGCGAGCAGTCAGAATGAAGAGTGACGGCCTGGGAGAACGGGGAGGGGTGACACCCACTAGGCACCGGACTAGGGGTTCCTCTCTCCGACGAATGGCGGCCGAAGATCTCTACCAACACAGCCATTCTATCTGCTAAAGAGCGTGAGCAACCCGTGCCACGCTCCAGGAACCGAAAGGGGCCATGACCATCTGTCAGTAGGGGGTTAATTTATATTAGTGAGAAGTGCCGCCAACGAGTTAAGAACTTTTACAAAGTTCAAGTATTAAAGTTGCCTAATACTATTAAATAGTTATTAAAGTTTACATTTTAATAAACGTGACCGGTCTTTTCCTCCCAAAAAAGGTGTTTGTGTTAATTATTGTTAGAGTTTTAGTTAAGTAAACATAACAACGAAATAGGAGGTTTATCCCTTAAGTTACTCAGGAGGTTAACAGGACCTGTCTCTGTTTTGTACTGAGAGATGGTGAGGCTGTGGTTGTATAATGGGTGAGATTGTGGCTGTGTCTGTTCGCCAGTTGGCATGTCTGGATGTCCCATGGGTGTGTTTGTGGGCAGAACTGAGGGAAATTCTGCAAATTGGGATATGTGGCCGTTTTAGAGGGACAGAGCTCAGAATTAGGGACTGTCCCTCTCAACTATACTAGGGATAGTTGGGAGGTCTCGATTATGTATATAAAGGGTAAAATTCCAGGGGGGATTTGCCCTCTGGACACCCATTGGGAGAGCTAACAACCCCAAACACAGCCCATTGACACACTTAGTATATTTGAGTCAGTGGTATAGCTCTCTTGTGAATACTTTCCATCTGACACTAACTTTAGGCTCGTGTGTTACCTCTCCATCTGGTTGTCTCTTTTAATGTTATAAATTTATATGTTGTACATTTGTTTGCTTTATTATATTTTGTTTCCAGACTTAGGCGTAATACAAGGGGCTCATTTTACTACCTGTACTATCTTGCTTTACTAATAATATTTAGTGGTAAAGAAAAGTAAATAACAATCCCCTTTGTAGCACACTCTGTAACAGTCTCTAGATGTGTAATGCTCGTGGGATAATCCACTATCAGTCCGAACTCGGCCAGTAGTCTTCTTATCCCGGCGTCTAGCTGGAATGATAGGGAATATCCAAGAGCAGAGAAAGTTTGCAAGATGAGGTAAGCGGCACTTACCACAGGCAGGATGGTCTTCAGCGGCAACAGGCAGGGAATCAGAGAAAGGCAGTTCAGGGGTAAACCACAAGAAGGGTCAGGCAGGCAGGATTTGGCAATGGTAAAGCAGTCCAAGGGTAAACCACTAGAATGGTCAGGCAGGCAGAGTTTGGCAACAGAGAGGCAATCCAAAACAATAGGGGTTAAACAAGCAGAACGGGCAAACAAGTAGAGTTCAGCAGCAGTAAGCAATCCAGCAATTTAGGGGTTAACAGGCAGAGTAGTCAGACAGGCAGAGTCCAGCAGCAGTATATCAATCCAGCAATTTAGGGGTTAACAGGCAGCGTAGTCAGACAGGCAGGGTTCAACAACAATAAGGCAATCAGAGAAGTAACAATCTATCACACCCAGGAGCACACAAAGTAACACCTATACTTGGGCAGTGATAGATCGTTTTGAAAAAAAACTTACATAGGCGCAGGATTCGTGCCACAGGCATCCGGACCGGCATCAGAGAGAGAGAGGAGCGAGCGGCGATGACGTCAGGAAACGCCGCAACCCTAGCAATGGCTAGAGCGGCGTGGCGACACAAAATGTGCATCCTTCTATTCAAGGATTCTACTGTACTAATGGGTAACCAATTATATTGCAAATGAGGGTTTTTTGACCTGAACTATAATTATAACTTGAATAAAAGCTAACACTTGGTTTTGCAAGCTCCCATAATTTATGGGACTGTTTATGATGCGATTTTGCCTATACTAAGGTTTTGTGGGACTTAAATTTACTCCATTATTTATATTGCCTGATTTCATTTTGTGCCTCCATTGGCAAATTTTAAGTATATATATTTAATCTGTTCTAGCGTCTGCGGCCAAGGAGACAAGACATATTGTCTCTTACTCCAGTTTCAAATTACTAAACTTTGAGGTAAATCACTGTGACCAATTGAGAGCACATAGTTTGGTAACTCGTGTTTTAACCAACTATTATCTATCAATATTATTTACTATGCTCCATTGGCCATATATACTAATATGAGTTAAGTCCATAGTTAAAACCCAAATTTTTTGCTTTGATGATTCAGATAGAGCATGCAATTTTAAGCAACTTTCTAATTTACTCCTATTATCAATTTTTCTTCGTTCTCTTGCTATCTTTATTTAAAAAGCAGGAATTTAAAGCTTAGGAGCCAGCCCATTTTAGGTTCAGCACCCTGGATAGTGCTTGCTTACTGGTGGCTACATTTAGCAAACCAATAAACAAGCAAAGCTTAGGTTCTCAACTAAAAATGGGCCGGTGGTCTAAAATAAGTCTCGACTTAGAAGAATGCGGGACCTGTGTCACTTCCGGTGACGTGACATCAGCTGTTGGAGGTGTGTGGGGCTCACTGCGCATGCGCAAGTGGCCCAACCTCTCAAAATCAGCTGTTTCAGTAGCAGCAAAAGGTCGGGAATTATATGGAGATTAGCCTTTATTGCGCATGTGCTCCTGACACACTCCGCGCTTGCGCACGGCATCAGAGGGTCCAGGATTTATACAGGCGAGTTGCCTTCAGTGCGCATGTGCGTGGTGACGTATGATGTAAATGGGGGTGAAAAAAAAAACATACAATTTGAAATAATATGAAAAATATGTGAATCCCAAATGATCAACACTTAGGCCCCAATTTATCAAAGGTCTTACGGACCTGATCCGACACTGCGGATCAGGTCCGCAAGACCTCGCTAAATGCAGAGAGCAATACGCTCTCCGCATTTAACATTTCACCAGCAGCTCACAAGAGCTGCTGGTGCAACGCTGCCCCCTGCTGACTCGCGGCCAATCGGCCGCCAGCAGGGAGGTGTCAATCAACCCGATCGTATTCGATCGGGTTGATTTCCGGCGATTCCTGTCCGCCTGCTCAGAGCAGGCGGACAGGGTTATGGAGCAGCGGTCTTTAGACCGCTGCTTCATAACTTGTGTTTCTGGCGAGTCTGAAGACTCGCCAGAAACACGGCCCTTCAAGCTCCGTACGGAGCTTGATAAATATGGGCCTTAAAGTATAGGGCAGATTTCATTAAAAAACTTCATGTATAGTGTCACGTGGCCCCACAAAATCTCACGGTTGTGTCTGCATAGAGTGATCGGACCTAAGGTTTGTGGAATGAACCATTTACAGATTTAAATTTTTAGTTGAGACTTATTTTAGAACACCAGCTCTTAAAGGGACAGTAAACCTAAAAAATAATGTTATATAATTCTGCACATAGTGCAGAATTATATAACATTATATTAGTGTTATCGTTATAAAACCTTATATTCCCTTGAATTTTTTTAAAATATGACAGTTTTTAAGACCCACTCTCTGTGCTCTTCTGAGCGGGTCTGTTTTTATTACACAGCGCATCGGGCCAGCTGTATAGTCACAGCCCGGCCCGATCGCGCCATAACACTAAGTGCAGCTCGCTCCTGCTGTCAGACAGAGCATTATTTTTTAGGTTTACTGACACTTTAAGCTTTACATTCCTGCTTTTAAAATAAAGATAGCAAGAGAACGAAGAAAAATTGATAATAGGCGTTAATTAGAAAGTTGCTTAAAATTGCTGCTCTATCTGAATCATGAAAGAAAAAAATCTGGGTTTAGTGTCCCTTTAAGATGTGCCCCTATGGAAATTTCTAGGATATCTACTAACCTAATACCATGTTCATGGGAGACTTTGGGAGACCTGGATTTGGCAGTGTGTTAAAGCCCCGTAACATTGTTATTCACTACTGTAACACATATTTACTAGGCTCCCTTTCTAGATTTCTAGTTTTGCAGACCAGCAAAGGGACATTTATATAGTCATTGCTCAACTTTGAATCATAATATTCTCCTTCTTCGGGTCTACTTACGCTCAGCTATTTTTATGAGCACAGTATAAGTGTATTCATATGTTTGTTTTATTTCTAACATACACAACTAGTTTTATTCCACAGGCCGCCCAGTACAATTGGTGTGGTTCTCCCTTTTTTCTCTAAAGCCTGTGGGCGATCTTGATATCCTTCATTTCCTCCAGTTATTTACTGTTTTGCTTTTTGAAAGATCCAAGAGTGACCTCATATTACCTCAGGAGGTTGAGGGAAAAAATTAGGATTGCCTGCTATTCATTATTTTACTTATATCGTATGAATTACTTGATCTGTGAGTCATGCACAACATATTATTGTACTCCTATGATGTACCTTGTTTATTTCACCCTATGTTTATGTTTTGTGTATGCTATATAATCCTCAATAAAAATATAAGTACAAAAAAACTTCCAATTATCCTATCATTGTATACAAATAATCTAGATTTTATTTAAGACAATTGTTGGAGAGGATGCGGGGCACAAGGAACACTATATCAAATATGGTGGATGTGCCTGATGATGCAACCATTTTGGAGATCCTTCCTACAATGTATTGGTTACATAGTAACATAGTAGATGAGGTTGAACCGAAACAGAAATCCATCAAGTTCAACCTATATAGATACAACTTGATCTACAATTAAGAATCTGCCAATTGAACTTACATTAATACATTGAGATAGCTGACCTAATTAACACAAGCAATGATACCCCTGAATTCTGTTTCTAGCTAGAAATGTAGCTGTCATTTTTAAATGTATCTACGGTATTGGCATTCACTACCTCCTTAGGCAATGAGTTCCACAATGTGATTGCTTACATTGCTGGAGATTAAATCTCATTTAGCCTTAAATTGTGACCACTTGTCACAATTGCCTTGGAATAAACAGAGATTCCTCCAACTCTGTATATGGGCCTTGAATATATTTATATAAAGTCACTAGATCACCTCTCAAGCACCTTTTTCTAGAGAAAACAGTTATTCAAGTGTAACATTACTTTAGACCCTCATTATTTCTTACTTGAAGCCTAAATTAAAATGTAAGCTTAAAAGTTAACTTTTCCAGATATTTAAAGATAGGGCAACCGTCTGGGATATTCCTACTTGAAAGGACTGGTAAAATCAAGTCACTCTAAATCATACACTGGAAAGATATCAATATCTATTAACAACGGATTTGGGTGGAGCGGAGTGTGTGTATCCCGGCGACTGGGCCCCCTCAACAGCTTGCACAGGCTGCCACTATGGCCCCGGACTATGACCATCTCTTCAAGCTGTTGATCAACGGGGATAGCGGTGTTGGGAAAAGCAGTTTACTTCTAAGGTTCACTGACAAAACTTTTTCAGGCAGCTATATAATGTCCATTGGG